>NC_133623.1:81838541-82106041 GCF_048593235.1 Sminthopsis crassicaudata | reverse complement strand
AAACAAGATGGAGAACAGACGCCAAGCCTAGGCTGGTGTCAAACCTCGGCCACAAACTAAAAGCAAACAGTATCTCCAAATCCTGTCTATGAGCTCTGTCTCCCTGTGGAAAACAGTATTATTGGATTGTGAATTGTCTAAAAGGACCCAAAACCTAGATCGATTTTTCTTTTCCTTGTACCCATGACGCAGTTTAGAATCAGAGGATGGTGTCAGTTACTTCCTAGCTGGGTGGGCTTGGCAAGTCTCTTTGCCCCCATTTCTCTTTCTAGAAAACTAAGGGGCTCAACTTGATGACCTCTCCAAGCTCCCTTTCACTTCTACATGCATAAGATTTGCAACTTTGAAAATCTGAATTTTATGCTTAAGTTTCCATTTCTCACCTCCTCTTTTTGAAGATGATTTGTTCAAGGACACCTAAGGAAGGACACTGAAACAGTGATAAAGGGTTATAAGTTCAGCCGTCCTCCCTTATGCCAAAGGAAGTCTTCTCAGTGAAAAATGAAACAAAATGAAATTAATACAAAAAAAACCCCCCAAAGAAATAAGCAACGACAGCAAAAACCCAAGGTTGATCAGGACCTTTTGACCTGACAGAATGGTATAAAAACCTCTTCCTTGAGGGGAAGCCTGGTACTCATCCTGAGAACAGCCTGGCTATTCTCATCCATTGCCAAGCAGTCAGGATTCTCCATTTAACTCAGGATCCAGAAGCTGGAGTGCAGGACAGACAATACAACTCTTAGACAAGAGCCTCCCTATCTAAAGACCTGCTGATTTCTACTTCTTCCTCTACCTGCAATATACATACCGCTCTTCAATCTTCTGACCTGGATCAGTGATCAGCTGGTCTACTCAGGCTAACACAAACTGATACCAGGACTGAAAGCAAACTCGTGTGTGAGCCAAGATGATGACAGGTAAGATGTGGTATGATGAGGTAAAGTGGGGTAACTGGAAAGAGATGAGAAACAATATTAACGATGAGAAGGAAGAAGGTGATTGGAAACGAAGAGGCAATGTCAAAAAGGGAGACCATTGGAGAGAGAGGGGAGATTTGGAAGAGAAGAGAATCAGAGAAGAAGTGGGTGATAAGGAAGCGGAAAGCCATAGAGGTGATGGGAAAGTGGAGAGCGACAGGAAAAAAAAAGACAGCAAGAAAAAACTTCCTATGCCAGACTTCGAGGTTAAAGATGATGAAAATCAATGTGACTTGGGCTGGTTTCTTCTGAGTGTGTTAAAAAAAGTTAGGTTTGACAGGAGAAGACGGGAGAGAGTCTATGAGAAACTATTTAGTGGTGAAGGTGGTACCGTTCGTCGATGGACAAAGGAGCTGGTAGGAGTCAAGGAGACCCCAGAGAATAGTGAGCTAGGTAGCCCTCTACCTCTCACCTCGGCAAAAACTTGGGGAGAAGAAAATACGAAGATAAATGAAACAAACGAATGCTGATCAGGGGGAAATGGATAAGATTGAACTATCGGCAAGCCAATGATGACTTTGAAAGATCGATTTATGGTTGTGTTCAATCTAATGTATTCATGTTTTATCATAAAGACACATACGCATGTGTTTTTAGTTGCAATATTTGCTCGCTGCTATTTTAAGAGTCAATGTAGCCAAGAATTTCTTGTTCCATTTTTGATTGGTTGCCAAATACAAAAGACTAGAGGAGATGGGGGGGGGAGGGTAATGTCAAAATCCCTAGACTTCTGGAATTGACTTCCAAGGTGGGGGAGGAGGGCAGAGGCTGAGATTTAACAGCTCAATGAGAAGAAATTCCAAACAATTTGTTAAAGTCAGAGGTTCTTTGATTTTGACACAAATACGTTTTTAAAAATTTGGCAAAAAAGTAAGTTTATTTCCATGCATATGGCTCACACATAGAGGAAAATAATTTTAGCAAAAGGATAATTGTGCATTTGTCTAGAGTAAAAGAGTTTCTGTGTATAGAATCTGAATCTTGTTTTCAAGTAAAATGATAATGTGGCAAAAGTCATCACTCTCACGATTTTTCAAGCTATGCATTTGATGTAAAATGTAATTAGAGGAAAATTGGGCTTGTTTAATTGGAGCTGGTTTACATTTCAATTTGATTTAAGTGTAGTTCCAATATGTTCTCCAGAATGACTGGACCAGCTCACTACTCCACCAACAATTCATTAGTATATCTGTTTTCCCTCATTCCCTCCAGCATTTTTCACTTCTCATAAGTTGCAAGTGATACCTCAGTTTTAAATTGTTTTTCTCTAATTAATAGTGATTCAGAGCATTTTTCACATAACTATAGTTAGATGTTTCTTCTTCTGAAAACTGTTCATATTCTTTGACCATTTAACAATTGGAGAATGGTTCTTATTTATTACTTATTTTATTACTCTGGTTCAGTTGTATTCTCATTCTATTTCATTTGAGAAATGAGGCTTTTTCAGAGAAATTTTCTGTAAAAATGTTTGATGTTACTTCATTGTCTCTAGTATCTTTTTATAATATAGTTTCCCTGCTTATCTCTTTTAATTAGACCTATTGTCACTTTTGACTTTGGGAGTCAGGCTTCTGCAAGGGGAATTCTGGTCTATTCTCATTCTGAGGGAGAGATGGCATGTTGGCCACCCACATTCAACAGGATGCGGAAGGGATGGCCCGAGTCACACAAGTATGGGAATACCTGGAAAATACACATTTCCATCTACCCCAATCCTTCAGAATGACAGATTTATTGGTTTACAGCTAGAGAATGAAGGCCATCTCATTGATTATAGAGACATTTTGGGGGTAGTGCCAGTAAAGTTTTAAAAGGAAAAAATAACTCCTTGAATTTAAAAATTGCTTCCCTGTATTATTAACCCTTTCCTGGTTCAGAGAGAGAGAGAGAGAGAGAGAGAGAGAGAGAGAGAGAAATTCAGCCTGAATTTGGAGAACTGTCTTGTTTTTTTGGGTTTTTTTTCCTATAAAAGAGAGATTTATTTAAGGGACCAAGAAGAACAAGCCCCAAACCCTTCTGAGAACTCCTGGAGTGATAAGCTGCAAAAGTTTGGGGGAAATCCTAACAATTAGGTCGAATACTCAGTATTGAGGCTTGGTAAAGACTGAATTATGGGAAAAAAAAGGTGTGTGTGGAGGGGATTTGGTAACTACTAAGTGAAAAAAAGATACAAAAAAAAGATTCTGTAGAATCCCCTTTATCTGTAAACTCAAACCATCTGTGTGGGCAAGGTCATTAGCCCTGAAAAAATGTTTGTTATGGGTTATGGAGTTCCTCAACAACGAAATTGGCTTACTGAGAATGTATGTTTATTATATAGAAGTGATTTCTAATGACTGATCTTTACACCAGGATGAGTCTAAGCTCGAAAAGAAGAAGTCAAGAAAAACAAGGATTTTCCGTGACATCTCTCATGTGAGTGTGAGTCCTGGTAAACTTTTTTTGCTTACTGCAACTCCATGAGAGTAAAAATAACCATATCTTTTCTTATTCTATATACTTTCTTGAAAGTTACATATTGTTACATATTTTGAATCCTTCCTGATCTGCCCAGCACAGGACAATGTTCTGTTCAATTTTGTTTATTTCCCTTTTCTTTCTTTGTTTTTTAATTTTGTTTTTTCTTATGTTGTATTTAGTTTTAAATAAATAAATATTTTAAAAAAGAAATTAACAAATAAAAATAGTTGTATCTAGCCCTAAGTTGTGATTAGTGAAATTTGCTATTTGAGGTAAAATCTCTTGGGATTGTAAGTGATCACTGTTTTGAGTTTTGAATTCAGGTAAAGTTGTCTGATGTATCATTAAATCCACAATCCACCATTTGAAAGAAATGCCACAAGCTACTCAGAGGAAATGTGATCCCGAATCGTCAAAGGTGGAGGTATGCTCTCGGGGGAAAGTCGAGAAGACGACCTTGGTATGGCCAATGGTAGGATCTTCCTGACTTAGTTTCCCCATTGTATTGCTTCCTTTGAACTGGAATATTTCCCAGCTGGTCATTCCTGAGTCTGGCTATGAGGTGGAATTGTTACTCTGTGATTGATCATCAACGGTGACTCCTACTTGAAGTCAAACAGAGCCAAGGATGCTTTATTCTGCCATCCATGTCTTGAGTCATTCTGTGCCCTCAGGTCTAGGCCTAGAGGACCAGTTTTGATGCTGTTGTGTCCCTGATTTTTCTTTTTATAGCAAATTTCTCTAATCAGAGCGAGTGGTGGGTAGAAGATAGGAGCACCATGCAAGTATATAAGATCTTACTGCTTTCAACCTGAATGTGTCGTTATTCCATATCCCAAATAACTAAGTTAATTAGTGCTGGGCTTGTCATCCACCTGTTAATACTTACACAGTCACATGTCAGACTGAATCCCTGAAATAGCTCACTCTTTCAGAATGCTATGTTTCGGAATAACTGGACAAAGTTAAACCAGCTTATGAAACCAAGATGTGAATCTATTCATTTTTAATGTTTAAATCAGAAACCTCTTCTGTTTTATTTTAAGGAATAGAATTTCAATATGAGAGTGAGGTTTGTCTAATATCTATCCTGTCAGAATATGGTTAACAACTAGACATTTTCTACTACAGCACTCATTTGATATTCTCTGTATACAATTGGAGATTACTTACTGTAGGTTATCTATAAATCCCTTAACAAGCTTTTTGTTACAGCTGGAGTAAAGTTAGCTTCTTGCAAGTAAATTGATGTATGTGATTATTGAAGTTAGGAGTAGAGAGCCTCTGTCTGCAAAGAATTGTATTACCTATGTTTTCCTGTATAGGATCGAATCCTCAATAGCATGTGATTTTCCTAAAGGAATTGATTAAAATGGAAAATTTGGGGAAAGCAAAATGAAATAAGCCTGTGTGTCAAATGTAAGTGATTCTATTGGAGCACGCAGAGACAGTTCCTCTGAAGTTTTAAGTGCACTCCGGGCCCCTAATCTGATGTTCCCCTTATGGTTCTATCATTAATAAAGTCACAACTGTAAGGTTTGGGCTAGTCTTCACCAATTTCCACAGGCTGTGCCAATTTCTATTGAGATCCATTTGATAAAAGATTTTAGCAAGAGCATCTGAGGAATCTCCACAAATTACTTGGAAGCAGAGAAGCAAATCTCCTGAGGAGGTGCCCCAAAGACAAGGCGTGTTGTAGAATGGCCAAGAAAAAGATGTTTTTAGAGATGGGACATCGTAAGCCCGGGACATCTGAGATCCAAGTTGAAATTTGCTGATTAAATGGACACTGGGGGGTGCATTGCTAAAATACAAAAAAGACTGGATGTTAGCTAATGTTGTTGGGTATATAGTCATTATTGTACTAATTTGACTTTTTGCCTCACTGTATCTGCATACTGCGTTACCTCAGTGATCTTGGTATCATGTAAATTTCCCTTCAGAATTAATCTGTGGTTTGAGACACTCTTACTATGGTTCATACTATGATTGGTCAATCTTTTTGTTCTTACATTAAATTCTCAGGGAAAATTTTGACAAGTTTCCCATTGACAGATGGGGGAAATCGAGAAAATCGACTTGTTTTGATCCCATTGCCGTTGATTCTATTCTGTATCACCCCCAACACATTGTAAAATTGCCCAAACTATGCTTCTTTGTCTCTAAACCGAATTCAGAAATTCAACTGACCTATACTGAGTTAACACTTCAGAAATGTAGTTCTCCCACTAATCACCAAATGCCATTAGTTCCTCCCTCACCACACCAGGGGTGGATAGAAGAAAACTGCAACAGTTGTGGTAATTTCCTCCTTGGGCATGTTGTTTCCCCACTTATGACTGTATTGCTGCTGTGGTTTCGGCCTCTAATGCAAACTTGCTGGAAGGTTCCTCTGCTTCCTCCACGTTAACAAAACCCCTCGTGCACCACTCAGGGAAGCTTGCGGAAGATATTGTCGGAAAGATTGTATGAGGAGGTCACGAAGGGTGGAGTGTGTGGGGGAGCCAGAGCGGGCACGTGGCTCCACAGAAAACTGTAAACTCCCTTGAGTGAATGTAACGAGCAGAAGCAGCTCCCACCATCCGATGAGAAAATAACCCTGGGCCTTCCCGGTACTCTGCCGTATTTGTTCCGTTTCTTTATTGTGAATAAAGTCCCTTAAACAACTTACTTAATTAACCCTAATAAAACCTATTACTAACCAAGCTAATGTGAGTCCCTTTTACTTTGGTATTTCAGGATTCTCTTGGTGGTGGGGGGGGGGGGGAGTGCTACCCTGTGATTGGGATGATCAAGGAAGAACAGATCTGCCCCCAGCCCTTTACAAATTCGATTTTCTTGCTTTTATTTGTTCGGTTTTTTCCAGTCTATTTTCTTTTTAACTTTGAACTTGATGTTAAAGTTGGGCCTGCTCCCTTTGGGGTGCAGAGGCATTATCCCAAGATTTTTTTCAGGCTACTATTTTCAGAGCTAGTTCTGAGGATCTGCAAGTTCGGGGTGCTTCCAAAGTGCTGGGATCCTTGGAGAAGTGCGTTACTGCTCCCTCGATCAGTACCCTGGAACATAGGCAGGAAGGGCTCCTGCTCCCCGGCAGCACAAGCACTAACGGTGTCTTTGCACCAGTGCTCCTCGCCCCCTGGGAACTGTGACCAAGAAATGGGTACCCGGCATTTCCGGGGCTCACATAATCTCTTTGTGTCCAGTTTTGGACCTCTTGGCTATCTGCACTGAGCACTCCTGAAGTTGCTGCTGTTGCAGCGGCACTCACTGTTCCCTCCACCACATGTGTGGGCTCTAGACAGGCCTCCACCCCAAGGCCACAGACAACTTCTTAAGCTTTCTTAGGTTAGAAAAATGTCTCACGCCAACTTTCTTTAGCTTTGCCACTTCAAAATTTGATTTGAGGTGTTATTTTAAAGGTGTTGGAAGAGAATCCTGTTAGAGTTCAGCCCGGTGGCTGCTCCTAGTCTGCCATCTTGGTTCTGGCTCTCAAGTATTTCTAAAAGCTGTATTTGGCCAGTATACAGACAAGTGAAACAAGGAATAAAAGCAATAACGAGTGGGCCCACCGAGTCCTCATTATGGTACCCAGAAAGTCAAGGGTCAAGGCCCTTAAGGCGAAGCCCACTGGAGAACCAGAGGAGGGTGGGAGTGGGGGGGGAGGGGACCACATCCTAGGCAATCTGGACACCCAGCAGTGACTCCCAGTGAGAAATGAACTCGAGGCTTCTGAATGTGAAGAGTTTATGGCCCCTGAAAACATTGTAGCCTCCACAGGCAGATACTGTTGCTCCCGACAGGTGTGGCTGTGAGCCCGTTTCCTTTGCTTGGACAACTTTGTTGTTGCTGTTACAGAGCTGAGAGCCGGAGGTTAAGCCCGGGGAGCCTTTGGGTCAGTTCACTTGGCAGCCCTAAGGCACGGAGAGGGCGCCCAACAGAGCGGTCGCCCCACAGAGCGGTCGCCCCACAGAGCGGCCGCCCCAGAGTGCTCAGAGACCAGATTCCACTCTAGAGAAGGTCTCTGCGGCACGCTCCTGAGGGCATCCCCAGGAGAGGAGCGCCACACAGAGGGCACCTCCTGGCAGCAGCCGACACAACAACGGGGGCCATCACAAGCCTGGGACTGTCAGGAACGTCATGGAAATGCCAACGCAGCTGGGCCCGAAGTGGAGGGGGGAGCTGGCCGTTGCCCCCCCACCTGGTGAGAAATCTCTCCAGAAGATTCTTCTCTGTCTGGGAACCACAACGAACCCCACGACCTCCTTCCCAGAAACCCAAGAGGCGTGGGGGGTGCCCTCGACGGTTTGAGGAGTCAAGGCTTGTTCTAAGCTCTTCTCTGGAACACTGGCCTGCCGTGGCTTTAACCTGCCCCTGATGCCAACTGGTGCCAGGAGAATGGGATCCCAGGCAGGTACAGGATGAAATGCCAGCTCCAGAGGAGGCGGCGAGCTGGTAGCGCCAGGAGAGGAGAGGAAGAGGGGAAAGTGAGCCCAAGCTTGACTTTGCCCACTCCCTGCTGCTGTGTGCTGGACGCTTGGGCCCTCCCCAACGTGATAACGGGGGAGTTAACCCGGGGGCACAGGGCCTTACAGAGGCTGCTCCCGACCAGCAGGGCTCCTGGGGAGGGGGGAGCTCCGGGCACTCCCGCTAATCCATCGTCTTTTGGCCTTGTGATGATCTGCACGTGGTCAGACGCCCGTCAATCAGAAGACCAAAAGGGCGCTAGGAAAAAGGCTGATGTGGCGGCGTGCTGAGGAGTCAAGTGCCCTGCACCCCCACCGGAGGGAGACTGCCAGCAGCCGGCGCGGCGGTGTGCTCATGCAAAGAACGGGAAGCCGGAATTGTGGCTCTGTGCGGCTGAATCGACCCCCCGGGGGTGGCTGTGGAGCAGTGGGGTGCCCGGAGGCAGGACTCCCCTGTTTTTCTCCCTTGACAGGACCAGCCCCCATGCAACGTGCCTCCCAACCCAAACCAAGGACTCCAGCCCCAAAGAAATGCCACAGACCAAGGCCCAAATCTAGGCCATCATAGCACCCTTAAACTGGTTTCTTCCTGCTCCACTCCCCAAACCTCAAACTGAGGCCCAACTCAGACTGGAGGCAGAAGCCTCACCTAGACCACTGACTGAAGCACTGGTGGGTGGAAGATGAAATGACTTCCCAATTGGTAAAAATGAACAATTTTCAGATGATGAAATTCAAGACATCTATAGTCATATAAAAACACTAAATTACTATTAATTAAAGAAATGCAAAATAAGACAACTCTGAGATAGCACTACACACCTGTCAGATTGGCTAAGATGATAGGAACAAATAACGATGAATGTTGGAGGGGATGTGGGAAAACTGGGACACTGATACATTGTTGGTGGAGTTGTGAACGAATCCAACCATTCTGGAGAACAATTTGGAACTATGCCCAAAAAGTTATCAAAATGTGCATACCCTTTGATCCAGCATTGCTGCTATTGGGCTTATATCCCAAAGAAATAATAAAGAAGGGAAAGGGACCTGTGTGTGCCAAAATGTTTGTGGCAGCCCTTTTCATGGTGGCTAGAAACTGGAAATTGAGTGGATGCCCATCAATGGGAGAATGGCTGAATAAACTGTGGTATATGAATATTGTGGAATATTATTGCTCTGTAAGAAATGATCAGCAGGATGATTGCAGAGAGGCCTGGAGAGACTCACAGGAACTGATGCTGAGTGAAATGAGCAGAACCAGAAGATCGTTGTATGCAGCAACAGCGAGACTGTGATGATATACTTGGTGTCAGCAATCCAAAGCAATTCCAATAAACTCTGGTTAGGAACTGCTACCTGCAACCAGAGAAAGAACTGTGGAGATTGAATGTAAATCAACACATGCTATGTTCACTTCTTGTTTCCTTTTTCTCTTCTCCTGTGACTTTTCTCTTTTGTTCTGATTATTCTCTCCAAATATAATAAATAAAGAAATATATATTTAAAATAATATTTACTATCTTATTCTATTATTTTATGATTATATTATGTTATTTAAAAATAATAAATAAAGATACATAATATATAAAGAAATATATATTTAAAAAGTCAATATGTATAACCAGAAAAATAAAACAATTCATAAAGAAAAAAAAAGGATGAAATAACTAAGGAAACAAAGGTTCAAACTTCCAAACGCATCAGCTTCTCAAACAATGCATGCGATTACCTAACAAAGTGGTTCCAGACCTCTTCAGTTTGGCATGGGACCTAAAATACTGGGAGAGACCACCGTTTATGCATTAAATATAACGAATCAAATACAACCAATTAATTAAAAGAAAACAATTGACCCAGAGAGCAAATTAGGCAATCTGATTTCTATTTGGCAGAAAAGAGAAAGGGTTTTCCAGTTTGGGGGAGAGTGAACATCAGGTACAATTCCCTGAAAGCAGAAAAGGTGTTGTACCCCGCCCTTGCACCCCCCGCCCTTGCAATCATTTGCTCAGAGGAGCAAACATCAGCCTTTGGATCTGACTGGGTTCCTAGTCTGCACAGCCCAGGTACTTGATTAAGGGTCTCTAAGCAGGTAGGGGCGGTCCGGCTTCCGGGCCACACAAAGCTAAGTTCAAACCATGTTTGAACAATTCTCACCACGACGGGTTTTCCCAGGACAGAAGTTGGACTAGACCCATAATTGGATAGGAAAGGAACTGAGCTAGCTTCAGAAGTGGATCACAAGATGGAATCAGCCGGCTTTGCTCATTTCCTACGACCACTTGCTTGTTTCAATCCCTTCAATCCCCCATCTTGATTCATGGGAGAAAGGGGCCGCCCCTTCCCCCATGAATTACTGGGCCAAATGTATAAGGATTTTCACAAATTCATAATTACATTAATGTTGGGCCACAGACTTACTTAAGGGTTCAATTCCTTCAAGGGCTCATAGCGGACTAATTTTGAGAAGATAGATTTTCATGGGACCAAGGTAACCTCTGCTCTGAGTGAGGGCTGGGTCACGCTCAGCATTGGGCAATACTGAAGGTCCGTGTGTGACTGCAGGTTCTGTATTAGGCCTCGGTCCGTACTCTGCTTTAGGAGCTCAGTCAGTGGTCTGGGTTTGGGCTCAGGGCGTCCTGGTTAAGAGCTCGTGAAGGCCAGGGTTTGGGGCTCAGGGTGGCAGATGAAGAGAGAGGACGGGGAAGGACCGCTGGAACCTGCTGGAAAGCACTGGACATGTTAGAGGTAGCCCATCCCTTGGAAGTTGCCTTTAGAGTTAATGGAGGGAGCATGGCTGGGGAGGCCCTCTGCAGGCTGCTGCGGGGCACCGGACATTTTTGGAGATTCCCCCTCCCGCCATGATACTTTGGCACATAGCCAGATAGGCCCTCCCGATGGGGGTGAGAGTACAAATGGATGGTGCGGTTCTCCTTTACATTGCTGGGGGGGGCATAGGATGAGCGGGCAGGGTCCAGTAGCCCCCCTCAATGCTGCCTTTACATTTGGAGGAGCAGACATGTGTAGGAGAGCTCCCAGGATGCTCTTACATGCTTTTCACGGCACGTGAAACAACGTTTTCTTCCTTAGGAGAGCTCAGATTTTCCCGGCTCAATTTTAAATGGTTCTCCCCCAGCCCTCTCCTGTCCGCTATGTCCCTAAGAGCTTCCCTTTCCTTGCTCAGCACTTTTTCAATAGGAGGCCCAGGCCAGGGGAGCAAGATGGCACAGTCAGCCCTTCCAGTTGTAGCCAACTCAGCATACTGCCTTAGGGCGCCCTGGGGGGGTGCTGTCCCCCCAGTGGGGCTCGGCATCTGCTTCCCTTTGCTGGAACTCTCCCACCACTGGTTGGCATGCTGCTGATTCTCAGCTGGCAGCCGCTCTTGGTAATCTTTACAGATGGCTCAAAGGGCACAGGGGGAAGTTCTTGGCCCATCTGGACACTGATGCCCTTTAGGACTCCCCTCCCTCTCTTTTCCAGGGTCATCGCTGGCTCAAGGCATCTTGTGAGGGCACCTCTCTTCTTGCTCCTCCTGCTGAGTGGGCAACTCCAGCCGGTGTCATGTGCTACCCTGAGGATCTGTGCCTTCAACATCCAGAGCTTTGGGGAAGCCAAGGCCAACCGGCCCAAGGTCATGAGTGTGCTGGTCAAGGTGAGAACGGGAGTCTTCTCTTGTCCCCAGCCTGCCCCCCACTCCGGTTCCTCAGATCAAGGGTTCCCAGGAGAAAACCATACGTAGGCTGGGGCCGCTAAGATTCTGTCTCGGTGAGCCTTAGTGTGTGCAGCAGTGCATTAACAATTGCACGTAAGCAAAAAGAATGAATTGAACTAGAAAGCTCCCCGCTCCTGTGTGCAGGTTATCAGACCGCGGGTACATCCCCTCCCCCTTTCCCTCCAGCAGAATGGACTGGCTGCGCCCCAGGTCCTCCACCCTCCAATTGGCTTTGCCTTTAAAATGTGGTCTAAGGAACCATTGGGGGCTGTTTGCGGTAGCTATACAGAGATGTTCCTCTGTCACGGAGGGCTTTGGTTTCCCAGGGGATCGATAGTCCACCGAGTTGACCCTAGAGCCTAACGGTTGCTCTGGGCCGCCTCGTTCCAGAGGTGTCTCAGGTTCGCTGGGAATTCAGTTGGACCGGACCGGAGTTCCCTCCTCCTGGGGCTGCCGTCCCATCCTGATTCCCTCCCCCTGCTGGCTCCCTATCACTGAATTTCTTCTCTTGAGGTTTCCTCTCCAAAAGGAAGATGTCCATTGACCAACGGGAGCTTGTGGGCCTCAGCCAGGTTCGCTGAACACTGTTAACATCTTTTGGATGTTTGCGTTTCTTTTGCCATCCTCTATTTCATGCATTTAAATGCATGCTTTTGAGCGGAGGCCCAAAGACTTCCTCAGGCTTACTTACCCAGGGGCCAGTGACCCAGACCAGTCTTGGGAGAAGGCATCAGAGGGTGACGCTGCTGCCAGCAGCACGTGACACACCCAAGCTCTATCTGAACCAGATCCAAATGGGCTTGGGAAACACTTAACTAAATGAACGGAACCTACGTCCAAAGTCCATTGGTCTGGGACTCTTACTATTGGTGGTGATCCATGCACTTCCAAGGTAGGGAGTCTTAGACAAATAAAAAGACAATAAAACGCAGGTAGCGGTACATTTAAAAACTGTCAGTATACAGCCCACGGGGCCATCAGTGTAGTAGATAGAGAGCCTGGGAGTCAGGGAGGCCTGGAACTAGCCGGCCTCTTACACTTACCATCGGTGTGATCTCGGCCAAGTTGCTTCACCAGAGCCTCGGCCTCGGACAACTCTCTGGAGATTCTGCCTTAGGAGGGAGGCAGGGAGGGGCGGGCAGCCCCGCCCTTTACACGTATCACCCCTCCTCCCAGGCTGCCCCTCATTTCTACACACCCAAAGCCAGAAGGGGGGAAGGGATGGCTAATAGGACAAGTTTCCCTCTTACATGAAGGGCTCCCAGAGGGCACTAGCCCAGGAAGTCCACCCCCCCATCTCCCTCTCCCTGGCACAGGTTCTTTCCCGATGCGACATCTGTCTGGTGCAGGAGGTCCGTGATATCAAAGGCACAGCCATGTCACTTCTCCTCCAGGAACTCAACAGGTGCAGGGGTGTGGGGTGGCGGATCTGGATTTGAATCCTGCCTCTGGGCGACCCCCAGCAAACCCCTTCCTCTCTCTGGATCTTAGCGTCCTGCCCTGTCAAGTGAGACGTTGGCCACTGTGAGCTCTGACATCCCCTTGTTTTCCCAGAGGTTGCCTAAAGCTCACGAAGGAGGCCAGGAACAGAGCCGATGTTGTCCCGGGGGGGGGGGGGGGGGCAGAGGGGAAGGGGCCTGGAGCAGTCAGGAGGTCTGGAAGGAAAGGGGCAGGCTGGGCTCTGTGTGCAGGGATGGGATGCTTTCTCAAAATCCCGCTGTCTCAGAACAGGGCTGACCACGGCCACAGATACGAGGCCCTAGGAAGCCGCCGTTTGGGCCTGGGAAGCTACAAGGAGCAGAATGTTTTTGTCTACAGGTACTAGAGACCTCTCTGCTCCTGCCTGAGAAAAAAGGGGGGCCCCACACTGGAGAGGGCCACTGAGCCTGGCGCCTCCTCCCGCCATGTTTGCCTTCCCTTCAGAGCCGATGTGGTTTCCATCATGGACTCGTACCAAGTGCCCGAGGCTGAGCCAGGGCAGGCAGAATCCTTCCTTCGGGGACCCTTTGTTGCCCGTTTCAGCTGGCCAAATTCAGGTATCTTCTCTTCCTCCCACCTGACCCCCACTCTGCCCCACCTCACTTTATATTATCCATTGTCTGGGACTCTAAAAAGGCTCACGGGTGGATTGACAGCCTGGGAAATCACCCAGTCCGGTCCACTGTAACATCTTAACCAGCTGTGGGAAACTGGGCAAGTCAGGCGCCCTCTCAGAAACTTAAGTTTCCTGCTTATCAGGAGCAGATGCCCTTCCAGAGAGTCCCTGGGGGGCTTCACTGCGATAATATATGCAAAGTGCCGTTAGAGACGGGACAGGGCACTATCCCAGAGCATCCCAGCCAGCTCTCTGGGAGTTTTGCTTAGTGGAAGGATCCCAGCCTCCCAAGCCCACCCCAGACAAAGAGCCCGTCTCGGGGAAACAGGAAGAGTGTCGGAGAAACAGGAAGAACAGGAAGACGTGGTAGACAAAGTAGGAAATGAGAGTGGGACTTGAGGGGCGCTCAGGGAGAGTAACAGGAGAACGTGGGCAGCTGAGGTCAAGACTAGTCCCTCTGATCTTGGTCGAGTCACTTGACCTTGGAGAAGTGTAGGGCCTGGGCAACTCCCTGCCATCCCAGCTTGGTAGGAAGAGCTCAGTTTGGGATTCAGACGACCTGGTTTCCTCTCTAATATTTGCTAGCAGGAGGACCCTGAGCCAGGTTTCTTCCTCTGGAAGTAATACAGTTGGATCAGGTAACTTCCAAGGGCCCTTCTAAGGAGATATCTCGGAAGCAGAAAGTTATGAGGCAGCTGTCGGCGGCATTGGTGAAGGGCATCATCACACCAGAAGTTAGGTTGTGGCTGAAATCACAGGGCAAGATCGAAAATAAAGACTGCCCAGAAACAGAGGCCTGGGAGATGGAGGAGGGGAGTTCTCAAGGGAGAGGGCACTCGGGAGAGCATTTGGAGCAGGTGGCGCCCGCACCGAGACTTGGAGGGAGATTTCGCCACCCCCGGGACGTGCAAGGTCAACTGGGACACAGGAGCCAGATCGACTGGGGGAAAGGGCAGCAGCAGAGCGGGCGCAGTCAGCCGGGCTGGGAGACGGAGCACCCCAAAGAGAGTCACCGAATAACTGGGGAAGGCAGCCCCTGGAGGCCCGCAACGGAAAACGGGGAGAAGGGAGGCCGTGAACGGTCGTTTCCTCTGATCAGGGCAGTGACGTGATCCGATCTGTACCTCAGCTGACACACTAGGGCTTCATGGGTTGGGAAAGGGAGAACCTAGAGGCAGGAAACCCAGGCAGGAAGCCCTTCAGGTGCAAAGTTGGGGACTGATAATTCGGGAAGTGGCCCCGCCAGCAACATCTCCGGGTAGCCAGGTCCTGAAAGCACCGCGGCACTCTGGGCTGGGGATCCAGCTTCCGGGAGCAGGGCTGGGGAGAGGAGGACGGGGGGAGACGGGAAGTGGAGCAAGGTATCTGAGATCCATCTGTGTAACGATGCCCACTGAAGTCCTGGGAACAGATGGGATCACCAAGGGAAAGAGTGGAAAGACAGAGACACACTGAGAGAGGGGGACACAGAGAAACGGAGAGAGCAAGAGACAAACAGCAAAAGAGAGACACCCAGAGAGACAGAGAGCAAGAGAGAGACACACACACATACAAACTGAGAAACAGAGAGAAAGAGACACAGAGAGAAAGAGACAGAGAGAAACAGAGGGAGAGCAAGAGAGACAGAGAGAACAAGAGAGAGACACAGAGAGACAGAGAGAGCAAGAGATAAAAAGATATACACAGAGAGACAGCAAGAAAGAAACACACAGAAAGAGACACATACCCAGAGAGAGGGGGACAGAGAAACAGAGAGCAAGAGACAGAGACATACACACTGAGAGACAGAGCAAGAGAATGGCACACAGAGAGACAGAGAGCAACACAGAGACAAAGCAAAAGAGAGACAGAGACAGAGACAGAGGGAGCAAGACAAAGAGCAAGATAGATCAAGTGTGTCTCTACACAGAGACACAGAGAGGGGGGGACAGAAAGACAGAGACACAGGGGGGGATAGAAAGACAGAGACACAGAGAGGGGGGGATAGAAAGACAGAGACACAGAGGGGGGGGGATAGAAAGACAGAGACACGGGGGGGGGGGACAGAAAAGAGACAGAAAGGGCCAAGGGATTGAGGACTGAAAACATAGCATGTAAGAGATCGTTTATCCCCTTGGCGAGAGTGCTGTGCACAGTGGTGGGGTAAGCGGAGGTGGCCGACTCAAAGCAAGGTCACTTGGGTCTGAGCCCCCGTGCCTGCACTGCAGATGCTCTCCGAGCTCTCCTGAGGCAGCGCCCCCTGGTCAGAGCTGAAGTCTGACCGGCTCTAGGGTGGGCGAGGGCTTCTGACTGTGTAGGATCCCTTTGGCAGTCAGTGTGATGAAACCAATGAGACGCCTATTACGTGCCGGGGAGCGGGCGCCACGCAGGCGATACGAAAGGAGGCAAAGGACGATCCCCACTCTAAAGTTTGTAAACTGGAATCTAATGGCAGAATCTAATGGCAGACATGCCGAGCAAACAAAGAACCGAGGACAGGGAGATATATGTTAAATAGATCATTCACAGAAGGAAGACGCTGCATTAAGGGTTGGGAAAACTTTGTGCAGGTGGGATTTTAGTTGGAGTTAAAGGAAGGCCAGATTAGGAGTCAGAGGCAAGAAGGGAGCATGCTCCAGGCACGGGCGACGGCCGGGGAAAATGCCCGGAGCCAAGCGATGGCCGCGCCATGGACTGCCCGGGAGGTCGAGCTCTGGATCAGAGTCCATATGAGGGGATAGACCGGAGAGCTAGGACGAGGCTAGGTTGGGAAGGGCTGTGAATGTCAAACATTTTGTGTTGGCTCCTGGAGTAAATAAAAACAAACAAAAAACAAAAAGGCGGGAGTTTAGCGTACAGGGGAGTAACATGATAGGACACGTATCTGGCTAAGAGATGGACCGGAGTGAGGAGGCTTGTCAGACCCACTAGCAGCTACTGCAACCTCTCCTGTACGAGCTGACGTACCTGGACAGTCTGTACTAGGAGGGGGGCAGTCAGAGGTGAGAATGGGACGTATTGAGATGTGGTCGAGATGAGGCCTTGGCAAGTTTGGATATGGAAGGTGAAAGAGTGACTTTAGGATGACTCCTATGTTGGGAGCCTGAGGGACAGGAGGATGATGGGATCTTCTACAGGGATAGGAAGGGGGGAAGGGGGGAGAGAAGTAAGCATAATGGAAGGTGTCCACATGCCCTCTTTCACTTCCACTGCAGACTCAAACCAGACAGGAGACTCAGAGAAATCAGGGAGAGGTTGGAGGGAATGCACGACCATTAAGACACTAATGCATTGCTGGCGATGTCGTATACAGATTCATCCATTCTGGAGAGCAGTTTGGAACTGTGCCCAAAGGGCCAAGGAACCATGCCCTTGAGCAAAAAACACCACTCTCGATATTTATCTTAGAGAAAAAACCAAAAAGACAAAGGGCCCATGGTCCAAAAAGATTTAGAGCCCCATTTTTTTGTGGTGGGAAAGAACTGGAAATCGAAAAGATGCCCTTCTATTGAGGAATGACTGAGCACGAGTTCAGCTGTAGACATGACATCTTACCGGACATCCAGTTTGAAACGGCGGAAAGGTCATGAGCTTAGGTCAGAACATTTGGGGCACAAAAACTGGGAAGCAGAAGCCATGAGACCTGCTGAGATCAGCAAGTGAAATAGTGTAGAGGGGAGTCAGCCCAGGATGGAGGGAGCCTGTTAGAAGGCATGATCTGGAAGATTCAGCAAAGCAGACAGAAGTCAAAGGGGGCGGAGGCCCAGGGAGGGAGGGTGTCCTCGAGACCTCCAGAGAGGAGGAGCAGGCAGAGAGCAAGTGGCAGTCTCCAAGGCTGCAAAGAGGTCAAGGAGAAAGGGCCACTGGATTTAGTGACACCCTAAGTTTGGAGAGGGCCGTTTCAGGAGGATGATGAGCCCAGTAAGACAAGACTGAAAGTGAAAGCCCCTCTGGTAGATGGCCTTTTCAAGTTTAGTTACCAAGGGCAGAAAAACTATCCCCATATTTTTTAAAATACAGAATACTTTACTAGACAAAGGCTGAAGGGATCAAGTGAGGTTTTTTCCGGAAGAGGGGAGACACACACAGCTGGCCTGTGGGCAGCTGGGAACGAGCCGCAGGGTGACACTGAAAACAAAGGAAAGCGTGGGGATGAAAAAGGGGCACTCTGTTGGGAGGGAATGGGGTAGAATGGGCTGACTTCACTTGTGAAGAGGGCTTGACCTTGGTAGGATTTGCACTGCGGGCCCAGGTGAGGTTAAGTAACCCCAATTAGTAAGGAACTCAGTTTTCATTAGCGTGTAAGGGTGAAGGTGGCAAATCCCTGATGTAAGCAGGGATATTCCAGGGGCAGGGGGAGACTCCAGAGAAGACACTAATGTGGAGTTGTCTCACCAAGGGGGGTCACTTTCAATTTTAATCAGTTATTAATGAAAATAAAATGTATATTTTTTCCCATTCAAGTTCCCAGACTCCTTGAAATCTCTCCAGACTTCTGGGATCCTAGGTAGAGAAGCCCTGAAGGGATAGGATAAGAAATATGGCTCATAGGTATTAAAATACAGAAAATTTTGTGGCTTTATTCTCACACTGTGACATCAGACTAAGGGAGCAGGAAAAAATGATGCCAGAAAGCAGATCTAGGAGAATGGCAATGGGGGAAGGGGTACTCGGGAGCGGGTCAACACTGATGGTTAAATCTGGACTTTCCAGGGGCTGGGGGGAGTCACCATTTAAACGGATGTCAGGAAGTATATGGGTAGAAAGTATTAGAAAATGAGACATTAAACATGAAAATAAATGGAAGAGATGTGAAGGGATAGGACCAATGGCACAGGGTTAGTTAAGGAAAGTCCTGCAAGTGGGTCAGAAGGCCATCCAAACTTCACTTGGATTTCAAAGGTCCAAGTACCTCAGTTTGCAGAAGGGGATGACAAAAATCCCATGAGGACTTAGGAATAGGGATCTGGAGCTGGAAGGGACTTCCCCTTCCCTTCCTCCCAACTTCACAGATAAAGAAAGGGAAGCAGAGGGGGCTGAGGCGATACTTAAGGCAAAAATCCAATGATCTTTCTTCTCTGGCCACTCAGCCTTAATGAATAGGAAGGGAAAGGGACTCCAGGCTTCGGGCAGAAGACAGACAAGTCAGATGCATGTCTGAGGAAGGGAAGAGCTAAAGGGAAACGGCAAGAGTCGCACGGGAAAGAGGTCCCAGGGGCCTGGAATGGGAAAACTGGAAAATATGGACGGGCTTCTTGGAGGCCGCAAGCTGAAATTAGGAAAAAAGGAATGTTTGTGCAACTGGCTAGTGGGCTCCGCAGAAGGTTGCAGGACAGTACAGAGCGCCCTCCTCCTAACATCTGTCCTTTCTCCCAGACATCTGCAATTTGGTGCTAATATCCCACCATGCCTGCCCCCGAAATGCACCCCGAGAGATTGACCAGCTCTACAGAGTTGTCCAGGATGTGAAACAGCACTGGAATGTGAAAGTAAGAGGGCAGAGGGTGCCGGAAACGATCCTATGTCCCCGAAATCTAGGTTCCTGGCTGACCATCTAGCAGTCCCCTAAATCCCTTTTGGGAAGTCACATCGGTCACATCCAGACTACCCCCCCCCCCATACAGGCCTATGTGTGCGCATGCCCCAGGTTAGGGCTTTATTCCATGGTCAGCAAGCATCAGACTGAGCTTCCAGATCAGGAAAGTAGGCCTCAAGAGGACTTGGGTAAGCCGGGCCACAGATGAATTGGTGAAGCCTCCATCCCCGTCCTTCGTCTCCCCACCAGGATGTCATGCTGCTTGGTGATCTCAATGCAGGCTGCACATTTGTGCCTCCAGGGGCCTGGCTGGGCATCCGCCTGTGGAGCCACCCGGATTTCCACTGGCTCATTGGGGACC
The DNA here is from genome assembly GCF_048593235.1 of Sminthopsis crassicaudata. Classification (NCBI taxonomy): domain Eukaryota; kingdom Metazoa; phylum Chordata; class Mammalia; order Dasyuromorphia; family Dasyuridae; genus Sminthopsis; species Sminthopsis crassicaudata. Next base: position 82,086,452 of record NC_133623.1, on the reverse strand, counting down.
AGGCTGACACCACGGTCAACACCAGGACCCACTGCGCCTACGACAGGTGGGAGGTGCTGTCTGTGTGGGGGTCTGCGTGTCCCCCTCCACCCCCCCCCCAGTAATCTGGGGCTCTGCCACTGTCTTCTTCCATGTTGAGAACATTGGCTGCTATCAAAGCCCAACTCCTTTGGGGCCCCAGACCTTCCTCACCTGTGCTTAGGACCACCCAGGTGCAAGAGTTCTTCCCCGAACTAGTTCCCTAACCCCTGTGAGCACAGCCACACAATAGCTAAGCCACAATGACCTGGCTGTTAACCCTGGAAATGCTAACCATTTCTCCCTCCCTCTCCACTATTGAAGTCATCTCAGCTCACAAGGAGTTCATCACTATCTCTGCTGACATGACCCGCAACACGTCCAACACGAAAGCTATTCTGCTCTCCCCACTATCATCCAAGTCACCAACATCTGGCTCACAACCCAGGAATCATCCCGCCCCCAAGCAACAAGGCCCATTGATGTCACCTCCATTCTCTGCTGCCACAGCCTCACCTGGGGCCTGACTACTAGCTGCTGGTCTGGGTGGCTGTCCTGCCCACTCTAATCCATCCTCCATTCTGCCCAAGTGATTTTCCTGAATCACAGACCTTTAACATGTTAACCCCCTCCCACCTTCCTCTGACAGCAGGTACTTTGACCCATTGACCCTGGTCTCCAGGCTGTCTCACAAGACACTTCATCTCTTGACATTTTTCTGCCTCTTCCCTCACACCCTATTCAAGAATCACCAGAGCTGGTAAAGATTCCCTGAGCAAATCCGAACAATCATCCTGCAACATCGAGAAAATATGGAAGCCCTGAATACTGGGCTTCCCAAGTCTCATCCTCTAGCAGATTGACTCCATTTGGGCTTTTTAGGCAATGATACTGGAGTGGTTTGCCACTTCCTTCTCCAGCACATTTTACAGATGAGACAACCAGATAAAGGGTGAAATGACCTGTCCAGCCACACGAACTCGGGTCTTGCCAACCTAGATTTAGCCCTGTAGTACTTCCTAGAGCTGTTCTGGGGAAGGACTTGACTGCCTCAGGGGACAGTGGCCTGTTCCCAAGGTCTCTGCCAACTCCCCAACTCTGATTCTGCAATGACTCCTAGGGAAGGATTTGAGCAAAGGCCGTCTAGTCCAACCTCTCCATTTGCCAGCTAAGGAGAGTTCAGAAATCTGTTCAGAACAGGAGTGGGACATGGAAGCATACAGAACCATCCCCACCTCTGCCAGCTGTGGATTTGGAAAAATTTACCCTAAGTTTTCTCCCAATTGCTCTGCTGTGAATGCTATAGTTCAGGCTTACTTGGGATGCTTACACCAGTTTTTTTGATTACAATTCTCTAATACTGCAATACCAGGTACAGAATTAAGTAGGGGGCAGGACGGAAGCTTCCCCTCACTTTTTGTGATAACGGTCAGGAAAACAGAAAAGTTCTGGGGCCGGCGTGCTGGACTGAGCAATGGGAAGGAAAAGTGTGACAGAAAAATCCTCCATTGCCAAAGTTTCAACTGTAAGCACAATTCTGGGCCACTTGTTAGATAACGTCAAGCAAGGCCAATCTACTCTGTAAAAAGGGTTATCGTATTCTCACTAGTGTTTCAGTGGCAACTGCCAGGCAGGAAGCCTCTTTTTGAAAGGCCTTGAGGACATCTAAACAAAGGTGTGCCAATCAACTAAGACTCAGGCATGCCAGCCAAATACCCTGCAGTGTTTCTGGCAAGGGACCTAAGAAGGGTCTCAAGAGGAAGCTGGAATAGAAGGCATCCCCATACTCCCCCCCCAATGCATGAGAGGTGTCGAGGTGACCCTGGGACCTGCAGGCCTCAACGGGCACCATTTCTTCATCTCTGCAGGATCATAGTACACGGGAATGCCCTTCTCCAGGCGATTGTACCTGGTTCAGCCAAAGCCTTCAACTTCCAAGAGGAGCTGGGGATGTCTGAGGAGGAGGTAAGCCTAGGCTAATGGGAGGGGAGGCAGCCCAAAGGTCATGGGGCAGCAGGTTGGGCTCAGCTAGTAACCCTGCTGCCTGTTCTAGGCCCTGCAGGTCAGCGACCACTACCCTGTTGAGGTATGCCTGTATCCAACTCAACGGCACCAGGAGCTTTGAGAGGAAGCTACCGGTCTGCTCCAGAGGCCCCCAGTTCACTTCTGCTGTGGACTTGGCACAGGTCCATTGACCAGAATTCTGTACTAAAATGGGGAGTGCTGCTGCAACCAAAGATTTGATTTTTCTTTCTTTTCAGAGTCCGACTCCAAGAGGGGCTTATTTTCTCAGGGTGCTTAATACCTAAAAAGCTCAAATAGCCTATTCTACAGGAAATGTGTTACCCTACACCTCTATCCTGAGACCCTTTTCCCCAAGATTAGACAAGTCATGAAAAGAGCTAATCCAGCGAGAAGGTAACACACAGGTCACTGAGTAGCAATAGTCTAGGTTTATTTATGCCTGCGTAAGGCCGATGTCACAGCACACACACCTCAGGAGTGGAGTGCCCTCCACTTGTCCAAGGGGCCTCGGCTGGGGATGTACTTAACCCCACAGCCGTCAGGAATGAGCCGTTTCTCAGCTATCATATCCTCAAATTCATCAGCATTGAACTTGGTGAATCCCCACTTCTTGGAGATGTGGATCTAAGAGAAGGTAAAGAAATAATCAGCCTTGCGCCATCCATGAGGATTAAAGCATTCATTGCTCTTAACGAATGCACACAGAAAGGGAAAATTTGCTATTCAGGGTCTGTTTAAAACTCTTAGAGGCAGGAACACACAGCTTTCTTCCACTTGGGGGACAATCTCTAAGCCTGGGAAATTAAAGGAAAGAGAATAAGGGTGGTACCTTCTGGCGGCCAGGGAACTTGAACTTGGCCCTACGCAAAGCTTCAATCACATGTTCTTTATTCTGGACCTTGGTTCGAATTGACATGATAACTTGGCCAATGTGTACGCGGGCAACAGTGCCCTGGGGCTTCCCAAAGGCTCCCCGCATGCCAGTCTGGAGCCTAGGAAGGTAGTAAAGAGGATTAAGACATGACATTTCAAATTCTGTAATACAAGTATGTTTATTTCTTAGCTAAGTTGGTTTAGCCAAGACAAAGATGTCTCCAAGGTCCCTTAGAATATCTTGTATTAAGAACAAGATACAAACACAACCAAGGAAATGCTGTTTGCAACCATTGCACACCAGACCCACACTGAGAAGTGGGTTAGTCGGCTTAATTGGTTGCAGAAGAGGGTAGGGTAGCAACTACCCCTTTCCCCCAGACACGATGTGCCCAAAGGAGGGCAGCAATGCTTTCTTCCAAGCTTATAGCTATCTTGCCCTACAGATCACATGGATGCTTTGCTACAGGCCAAGGGGACAAACAATAACCTACTTAGTGTTATGCTGCTTTATTCTCTTGTATCCCAGAATGCCCGGTCCAGAGGAGCTTGTCTTACCTGATTTGGAGAAATAAGGGCCAACAACTAGAACTCTACAATGAGCATATTCTCTGCTAGAGGACACTGCACCCTCCCTATCCACGAAAGGGATGGGGTGGGAAGAAGATGGAACAGGATACTTACATATAACACAAATACCATGTGTAGGCTGGAGTCAACACTAGTCCAATAGCTACTCCAGAAGAAAACGCTTACCTATCAGCCCCAGCACATGATAACATCTTGTTGATCCGAATGACATGGAAAGGGTGTAGCCTCACACGAATATGAAAGCCATCTTTGCCACAGCTCTTCACCATGTACTTGTTGGCGCAGATCCGAGCTGCTTCTAAGGCTGAGGAAGCCAGGAGACATTAAGGGTTTTATTATGACCAAGTCACAAAAACTTAAAAAAAGAAAAAAAAAAAAAAAAAAAAAAAAAGGAAAAAAGGAGGGAGGAGAGAAGAGATTTACGCCAAGGTAAATTGATATGATAGCTGCTGACAGCTGTTAGAAATCCCACTCTTAAGAAAACCAGAGCTGTCACCCCAGACCTTGTAAGACCTGACACCCAGCTTTTTCAATACCTTCGGATGACAGTTGTTCATATTCATCTGACACCATATGACCACACAATGGAAATTCATCCACTTTTGCTTTCTTTCTGCCAAGGTCAAAGATTCTTATCTTGGCATCTGGATGAAAAAGGAAAGAGTCACAAAGCTGAATACCAGCCGGGGAAGCTGGTCCTTAGGTTACTGAGGACAGCCTTAATTTAATTGCTTCCCTCCCCTTCCCTGGGAAAAGTGTCCACACTTACCAGGAACTCCCCTGCAGAAACGGGACTTCGGGTATGGCTTATTTTTACAGTACCTATAACTGGAAGGACAAAAGCAAGTCAGTCTGGCTGGACTGTGAGGACTGTCAGACCTACGGCTTTTGATCTCTCTATTGTAGCTTATTATCCTCACAGTCTGGGCTGTGATAAGGCCACACGGCTAATGCTCTGAGGCAGGATTTGGGTACAAGTCCAGCGCTCTCCACTTTGTCCCCTAGCCGCAAGCGGCTCATCACTAGGAGCTAGATTCTTCATCTGGAGGGAGAGATTATGTTCAACGAGCGCCTGATCAAACAATGGAAGCCCTAAACCCTTTTCTCTTACTCGCTAAAAAGACTTAAGGCAGCCAAGGCGACACGGGGTGGGGGGAGGGTAGGCGCGGAGAAGAGCGGCTGCCCGGCGCCATTAGCGACTTCCCGGCCTTTCTCAAAGCCCGTGGCGGCCATTAGGGGGAGGAAGGGAAAAACCGGATCGGATGGCGGGCACACGAGCAAGCAGTATGGCGGCCCCTCGGTGGCTCGCCGCTCGTGGGCCGCGCGCCCCACCCCCCGCGGAGCCACCAGACCGCTCGGCCAGGCCTAGGCCGCGGCCTCCGCCTCCCCGGCGTGGCCCACAGGCCTAAGCGCACGTGGGGGCCACTCCCCGGCCTCTTACCAGCGGGCGGGACGACGGCCCATGGCGCCGGCGCCAGCAGGGACTGTGTCTGCAAGAAGAGAAGGGAAACAAAAGCGTCGGTTAGGCCCGAGGCCGGGGCCGGAAGCGGAGCGCGAGGCCGGGCCGGGGCCCAGTCACTGAGACGGGGAGAACTCAGCCACTCGCACTCACCTCGCCGCGGGGAAAGGGACGCCGCACCCGCTGCGCGCGCATTTTATAGGACGCCCGCCTCCCCTCCCCCTCCCTTCGACCATAGAGTTCCCGGGTCCGGGCGTGCTGACGCTCTGAAACTTCCGTTTGACCATAGAAACGCTGGGCTACTGAGCCTGCGCGCTCGGTTGAGCGACGTTGTGCGCGTGCGTCTCGTAAGGGTGCGGTCCGAAGGGCCCCAGCCCCGCCCCTTCATGCATAGTCAATCACTTCCTCGGGAGCCTCGCCCTTTTTGACCGCACAGCCTAGAGAAATTGAAGGGAGGGAGTTTTCGAGATTTTATCTCGGTTCACTGCCCCTCCCCTTTTCCTCCCTCGCCCTGCCCCTCTATTTGGCCTAATCCGAGCGTTCCGTAGTTGTCCTGTGGGGACGACTGCGGCCGATGCCGGAGTGGAGGGAGAGGGGGGGCCTCGAAGCGGCCGTGCTGGGGTGCGTGTGCATCTGCGCGTGCGCGTGCTTTCAGCCGGCTCGCAGCCCAGCCGCCCCGCAGCCCTTGGCCCTTCTTGGTGGTCGCATCGGTTAATCCGTGCTCGCTTGCTGGCATTCTGGGAGGGGCTCTTGAGTTTACGCTTGGGCCTCACCAATGAAATGGCCCAGTTATTTGAGAGCAGCGCCGCCCCTAGCCTATAGCCCTCGCCGTTTCTTTCCAAATCATTTTTTGAAAATTCTCTTTTGGCAAGTGAGTGGCCACGTGATTGATGCGCGGCTTGTATTATTGTGCACTACCCTTTCCGTTTTTCGGGTCCGCTGTGGAGGCGCGCTGGCCCAAACAAAGAAGGGTGTGGTGGGGGTGGGAGGTGGAGCCGCTTACTGCAGGTGGGTGGGCCCGGGTGAGGAGGGCCGCCTTTGCCTTTTCGTCCGCCCCGATTAACGAAGACCAGGCGGGGGCGGCAGCCGGCTTGCCCAGTGGATAGAACGAGAAGCTTGGAGTCTGCCGTCCGACTCGAGTTTCATCAGTTGTTAAAGTGGAGGGAAAATAAGAGCATCTCAGCGAGATGCAAAAACCTCCTAGGGTCTTTACGGGGAACAAACGAGGTCATATTTGTAAAGGGGACATTTAATTAAGTCTTTTCCCTTCCTGAGTTTCCCGGGTTGACATAGAAATGTGGACAACGTCTGGGAGTGTCTCTTGGCTAACTTTGCTAATTCCTGCATTTTCGTGGCCCTTGAGAACAAAAACCAAAACAGTAGTGACGGCACTAGCGTTTTCTCTACACTCCAAAAAGCACTGTAGGAGAGTTCTCCCATTTCACAGATGCGGTAGGGATTGGACGACTTGCTAACCTCTGAGGCTGGATGGGAAAATTCGGCTGGATGAGGTTTGGGGCGGGGCAGAGTTGTGGGAACCCCTCTGGGCGGCCGGGCCAACGGGAGAGGATTCACCAACCCCCAAAAGTTACACGGGCACCGAGAAATCAGCTATTGGCAGGAGGCTGACTTCCCCAGCGGCGAGGTCCTGACGGAAGTAAAGGTCTAGCGGAGGAATCCTGGCACACAGGGGTTAATGCTGAGAAGAGAATGGCTTCCCAGCGGGCGGGGCTTCCCAGCGGGCGGGGCTTCCCAGCGGGCGGGGCTTCCCAGCGGGCGGGGCTTCCCAGCGGGCGGGGCCTCCCGCTTGGCCTGGCCCTGCTTTGGGGCCTCTGCAAAGAAATGAGCCCCAAGTTGCCCTTTAAAAGAGATCTGAGACCGAGGTTTCAGTTGAGTTCCTTCCTTCGACGTTGTCACTGCCCCCAGGCCTAGATTTCCAGCTGATGAGACCACTTGCTGGGGGTGGCCAAGTGTCAGCTCAATAGAGCTCCGAACCTCCAGCTGATGAGACCACTTAAGCGCGCGCTAAGTGGGAGTGGTCCTGGGCCAATCGCAATGAGACCCCTTACCTGCCCCAAGGGTGGGTCCCTGTTGGGAGAGTTTCAGGGCTCACCCCAAAGGTCAAGAAAGACGGCTTCAGGGCTCCCCCAGAGGGTCTTCCTGAGTCCAGGCCCGGCCATCTGGCCCTTGAATGCACTCTACTGCCTTTCTCACCAGGGACAACCCCTCAAGCTGTGCATGGCCCCAGGGTGTCTCTCCCTCTCTTAGTTTTCATTATTCTTCCCTCCCCTGGTTCTCCTCCGATCCATTTTGCGGTTCCTTCTTGCGGTCCGTTGCTGGCTGCTCCTCCTCAGGTTGGACTTCCAAAGTAAAGGTGTGGCTCTCCAGGGCCCTCTTCCCACCCTCTCTACGCGAGCTCATCAGCTCCCAACAGTGCCATTGTTTCCTCTATTCAGATGGCTCCCAAATCTACTTGTCTAAGCTTGGGTCCATCATCAATGTGCCCAACACCCATTTCCAACGGGGCCAGAGTCATTTCATTTGTTAAAAACTTATTTTGGATTCATTTTTAATGGTTCATCCTTATATGTGTGTTTACCCCTCAATAGTTTTTTATTTTTATTTTTTTAAGAAATGGAAACGTCTATTTTACATGAATTTTAAAATACTAAATACATTCATCAGAAACAGGCGTAGAGGATGAAGCACTGACCAAGCATGAGAACATTTGAGGGAAGAAAGTGCACAGGAGACACGACGTGTTGGGGCCAGCACAACACAAGGGGCTAGTGGTGGTGGAAAGTAAGGAGACAGCCGCTGATTAAGAGAAAGCGTGCTGCTTATGTAGCTTAAAACCGTATGCTACCATGAAAAGCATTGCTCTGTGGCCGGTTTCTGTTTGCTGTGATCTAATTCTCTGAAGCACGTTGTTATTTTCTGGAGACTCATCTTGTGTAAAAGTCACAATGCCCCAGAAACTGTGCCAGGACCTTCTGTGTTCCAATGATTTCAAGCTTAAATGCGCCCTTGATTAATCTTAGAAGGGGAACATCCCAGTGACCAAAGTCTGCAGCTTCCTGGGAGCTCTCGACAATGAAGAAACTTTCTCCCCTTTCACGTCTCTCAATGATGTGTTAAAACAATTTCTAAACATTTTTTTTAAGTTGTGAGTTCCCTCCCTTGTCTCTTCCCCTCTCCCTGAGACAGTAAGCAATCATATATAGCTTAGGTGCAATCGCATAAACCATTTCCACGCTAGTCATTTTGTACAAGAACCCAGACAGCCACGGGGTGACTATGAATATAAAAATTCAGCAAAAAGCGATAAAAGCATTATGGGAGGCTCAATTGATTAGATGACATTTACAACAAAGATGTAGATTTTATTATGAGTGTAAATCATGTGCTATGTATCTTTTATGTCAGTAAAATTGAAAATGAACTTATGTGCCCTGTATATATGGACTTTTTTGGAGGGAGATCTCAATGTGAAACATTAAGCACAACTTCTTTCATCATTACAATGTTAGCATTTCACCGTCACATACCTCCTTCCAGTTGTGCAAATAAAACTTATCACTTGAGGTTTGTCTTCAGTCGTCTTTGCATTTCAAAGTTCCTGATTCCGTTCTGGCCTCTTGGTCAGAAAGGCATGAACAACTTGTCTTCCATGAGAAGTTCATTGTTTCCTACCTCTGGGATTATATTTAACTTTGTAGGTTATTTTTGGTTGTAAACCTAATACCTTCTGCCTTTTGGAATATAGTATTCTAAGACGGCATTTTCACTAGAACATGCTAGTATGATGCCGGAGAAGATAGAAATTAGAGAGGAAGAGATTTGCTGGGGGCATGTCGCCCCCAGGGCTGATGTCTCAAAGCATCTAGCGGCGAATGTGTGTTCCCATGAACTATATATGCACGTGGCTCCAAGCTACCAGGGGGTAGACCGAGGCAGGGGTGGAGTCAGAGCACTGAGAAGGGGAGCAACTGACCGGGAGGCGCTGGACATTCTGATAAGTAATGTCTAAGATAGAACGTCTTTCTCCTTGTTTGGGTTAAACATTTACAATTTATACTCTTAGCCAGCCCTAAATCATATCAGTTCTAATGATTAGGAGGGAAGGGGGGTATTGCAATCGGGAAGATTGAGGCAGAACAACTTAAGGGAAACTGAGGCAGAAAGGAACTGTGGCACAACATGGGGTCCTATGTGAAGATACTGACTGTGGTCCCTTGGTATCTGATTTGTTTCTTTCTGGATGCTTGTAGAAAGTATCCAGAAATGTTTTTCTTTAACATGAGAGCTCTGGCTTTGACTCTAGCATTTCTGGGACTTTGCCTACGAGTATTGTTTTAAGGGGGTAATGTTTCTATCTTGTCCTCTGGCTCTAGTTTTCAATTATGATTTCTTGAAATATTCTGTCCAAGATTTTATTTTGATCATGGTTTTTAGAGAGTCCAGTGATTCTTAAATGACCTCTCCTTCACCTGTTTTTGAGATCAGTTGTTTTTAATAGGAGATATCTTCTATTTTGAGTTCCTAATACTTTTTGCTGTCTCATGGAATTATCAATATGTGTTTTTGTTGTTGTTCCCCCCCCCCCCCCCGAGGCTGGGGTTAAGTGACTTGCCCAGGGTCACACAGCTAGGAAATGTTAAATGTCTGAGACCAGATCCGAACTCACGTCCTCCTGACTTCAGTACTGGTGCCCTATCCACTGCGCCACCCAGCTGCCTCTATGTGTTTGTTTTTTTCAAGTTTTCAGGAAATGTAATTTTGGACAATGTGCAAACCTTCCTTTCTAAATTATTTATTTTTCCAATTATTTTCTTCAGAGGCTTCTTTCCTCCCTTCCTCCTTTCCTCCCTCCCTTTCTTCCTTCCCTCCCTCTCTTCCTTTCTCCCTCCCTCTTTCCCTCTCTTCTCTCCTTCCTTCCTTCCTTTCTTCATCCTTCCTTCCCTCTCTTCCTTCCCTCCCTCCCTCCCTCCCTCCCTCCCTCCCTCCCTCCCTCCCTCCCTCCCTCCCTCCCTCCCTTCCTTCCTTCCTTCCTTCCTTCCTTCCTTCCTTCCTTCCTTCCTTCCTTCCTTCCTTCCTTCCTTCCTTCCTTCCTGTCTCCATTTGTAGTTATGGAATTATTCACTACTTTTGGGTGAGATTTCTATATCTATAATATTTTTTTTCTACTGGTTAGCATTTTCTTTGATTTACTTATCTCGCCAACTTTGGCACCTGAACTGGGGCTTTGTGCCAGGGCCAGGCCCTTTTGGTCAGGTTGGTCAGCCCAGCTTGGGTAAGAAACCCTTAGTCCTCTGAGCTCCTCCTGGACTTGGGTTCACCTAGATCTAGAGGATGGATCCGAACACTGAATCTGTGGGGCCTTCTATGGTATGTCAGGATAAAGTATCAAGGACCTCAGAGCTCTCCACTGCTGTGCAATTCTGGACAATGTCACTCCAAGATTTCCAAGGTCCCTGCTATTGTGGAAGTTTCTCTGAGTTCCTTGAGAGCCCAGGGAGAATATCACCCACCATCAAATCTGCAAGTTCCCTGCAAGGGAAGTGAGTAGACACTGACGGATTGGCTAAGATGACAGGAACAAATAATGATGAATGTTGGAGGGGATGTGGGAAAACTGGGACACTGATGCATCGTTGGTGGTGTAGAAGAGGTTGATGAAAATGATTACTGTGAGTTTAGTGGAACCATCTTCCTAGAGAAAAATCCCCTCTGAGGCCCAGGACACGGCAACCCGAGGGTTGTGCCTTACCTCCCTTCTTACTTGCAACAGATGGATTCTCTCATGAAGGGGGACTCCACCACCTTAAACTTTTCCTGTTAATACTGACCATTCAAGAGTCTGACCGCAGCAGAAGAAACCTGACCTGCAGCAAGTCCTAGGACCTCAAGGCTTGTATATTTTCCCCATTTCTGCCTCAGAGTGCCACCAATTGGCATATCTGATACTGGCATATCTTGAGTATCTTGGTAGTTGTTTAGTCTGGTGCACCTTTCAGGATTTTGTAAGAGTGAGTTTGTGGCAACTAGACCATCTAGTTGTATTCTGGCAATGTTGGCCAGATGTCTTAAATTCCGTTTTATTGAGTCTCTCCACATTAGCCTTTGCTGTACAGTATCTGCTCAGCCTGTAAAGCAGAAGGCCTTTTTCTTTATGCTCAATGTTTTAACTGACAAATTTTGTGTACAATTCCTGTAGGGTCCCATTACCTTTAAAATGCATCACTCCATTTTGCAAAAAAGCCTTCCAGATAATTCCAAGTTGTTTGGCCCAAGGGTTAAGCAGAAAATCAAGAGCTATCTCTCAGATTCTCTGTAAATTTGAACATCTTTTCTGACTGATGCCTTCCTCTTTCTGAAGCCTGGATGGCTCCTAGGCTTAGATGACGTGGAGAAGTCTCCCACTGTTGTTCCTCTCAGAGGCATGGGTTCTGTCCAGAAAAGATGCTAAATTTGGGCCTATAGTATCTGGCTGCCACACAACGTCTCGCTTCCTCCTTATCTACACAGAAAGTGTCATTTTCAGACTGAAGGATGACTTCCTGGTTTTCTGGGGGAAAGCCTTCCTCATTCAAGCTAGTTTTCTAAGTTGCTTCTCCTCCTCTTCCTTGTCCTTCATCTCAAAGAGATAGCTTTTGACTTAATGTAGATCCTTAAGATTAGACAGCCTGGAATCATCTGGCAGGACTGTTTATATGCAAAAGGAGCCCTGTGTAGAAAAGGTGGGTCCCACTTGTGCAGAGAGAGCAGTGTGCTATGAGGAGGCTGTCATTGTGCGTGACTTGAAGGGAGGCAGAAGAGATATCTTGGGCTTCTTCCTTTATTCTTCTCCAAAGAAGACTTCATTTCTGCCATGAGGGAAGCAGGAGGACGAAAGGCTACCACTCTGCTCTCCTCAAAGAGGAGGCTACGAGGCTACAAATATATGTATATGTGCGTAATTCATTCATCTGGAGGTATAATTAGCTTTCCACTATGTTCTGATCCCTTTTGTCATTGGACCCCAAGCTCTATATCCAAGACTTGACCTCTTTCCTACTGAATACCAGTTCCATAATGAATACATATAGTAAATAGCAAAGAAACCTACATATCCAAATATAAAACAAAACAGAAATTTGAGATATTTGATATAGGAGAATATATACCAGACAATAGAGGATGAAGGACTTCTCCTTTTGGGAGTCAAGGAACTTAGCTCAACCAAGAGAGCCGGTCCCGTAACTAGCTCAAGGGGAAATTCCCTGAAGTGTTTAGAGCAGTAAACTAGGAATAGGGCCATGAGGAAGACTGCCCACTACTCTCAATTCTTCCCAGTCTTTTCCTTCAGTGACCTGAAATAGAGTTTGTCTTTTCTATCTTTTCTCTTCAAGGTGCCCAAAGCAATGCAACGTGAAGCTTGAAGCATTCCCAAAAAAGAACTGGAAATTGAGGAGTCCCAAAGAAGACTGGCCAAGAACTAAAGCTCTTACCCGTCACCGACTCTGTCCTAACCTTGACACGAGGCAGGGCATCTCCACCAATGAGAAGAGAGTCCTGTACTAATGGACTTTGGATTGAGAGAATTTGAACGAGACTAGAGTTCGTTCCAATCAAAGCTGACACTCTAGGGACTGTTGGAGGGTCTGAATATAGCAGAACCACTGTCCACTTTTCATTTGACACTGTTATGAGAATTTTTCATTTTCCTTTTATTAAATTTTATTATGGCATTTCTTCTGAAATGCCTATCGAAGCCTATCTCTGTCTGCAGTTAATAGCAGCCCCACCTGGCTAAAAACTGACTCATGGAATGATAGCATGTAAGGGAAGACTTTTTCATATTCGTTAAATAAGAAAGCGAAAGGGAGTTTGAGCTTTCCAAAATAATTTAGCTGATTGTATTTAGGATCTTTCTAACTCTAATCCTTTGGTTATTTTTGAGGCATGTAAATCTCCCCATTTCAGTCAGCCCCTGTGAACCCCTTAAATGGAGTTTAATTTGTAACTTGACTTAATTTACTTATAGAGTTTCACTAACCTTACGGGTTATATGACTTTATGGTTCTATTTAACAAAGTTTATTTGGGAGCAGAACCAGCAGATCACTGTACACAGCAACAAGATCATACGATGATCAATTCTGATGCACGTGGCTCTTTTCGACAGTGAGGTGATTCAGGCCAGTTCCAAAGGACTTGCGATGGAAAGAGCCATCTGCACCCAGAGAGAATTCTATGGGGACTGAGTGTGGCTCATAACATAGTATTTTCACTTTTTTATTGTTGGCTGCTTGCACTTTGTTTTCTTCCTCATTTTTCCCCTTTTTATTTGATTTTTCTTCTGCACCATGATAATTGTGGAAATATGTATAGAAAAATTGTACATGTTTAACATATTGGATGACTTGCCAGTTAAGAGACAGATTGGAGAGAAGGGAAGGAAAAAAAGAACCATAAGGTTTTGCAAGGGTGAATGTTGAAAATAGCTTTAATTTAAAAAAATATATATATTTCCCTTTGCATTTTTGTTGAAGTAAAATACTCTGAAGAAAAAAAAAGTTTATTTGATTTTTATGACTTAAGAGGCACACATTTGTGTGCTTCAATTGTCAGAGGTGCAGTGATCCAAAGCAATCCCAATAGACTTTGGACAGTCAATGCCATCTGCACCCAGAAAAAGAACTATGGAGATTGAATGTAAATCAGCACATGCTATATTCACTTCTTTTTCTGTTTTTTTTTTCCCTCTTCCCATGGTTTTTCCCTTTTGTTCTGATTTTTTTCTCCCAACATAATTCATAAAGCAATGTATATTAAAATAAAAAAAAGACAATGAAAAAATTTATTTCTCTGTCTTTTTGATGCAATTTCCCCTGTAAAGGCACTGTTAGGAGCCCTGATTGGAGTTCAGGGTTATTTTCCGACTCTATGCTTAAGCATAATAAAACCTAAGTTTATAACCACTGGGATTTTCATATTGTAGCAGATTTCTTCAGCAGCAGTTACTTATCATATAAATTCAACGGGAATCTACTTTTCCTACTGGCTTAGGAAATTTCAATCTTAAGTGGTATGGATAATCTTTACCAAATCTAAGCCCTGTCATATAGTATTGAAAGACATTTTATCCAAATATTTGTCACTGGAAAAGGACTAATTTTAAAACTGTATTTTATTTTTTCCAGTTTGATGTAACAAGTTTTCATCATTCATTTTTATAAGATTTTGAATTGCAAAATTTTCTCCCTCCCTTCCTTCTTTTTTCCCTCTCTTCTTAACCAAAAAGCAAACAATCTGATATAGCTTACATAGGTGCGATCCTATTAAACATATTTGCACATTAATCATGTTGTGAAAGAATAAACAGAACAAAAAGAAAAAACTATGAAAAAAACAAACAAAGAAGTGAGAATAGTATGCTTCAATCTGCATTCAGACTCTTACCTATTTTTTCTCTTGATGTGGTTGGCATTTCCCATCATGAGTCTTTTGGAATTGTCTTGAATCTTTGTATTGCTGAGAAGAGCTAAGTCGATCATAGTGGATCACCACACAATGTTGCTGTTACTGTGTACAATATTTTCCTGGCTCTGCTCACTTCATTCAGCATCAGTTCATGAAGTCTTTCCAGGTTTTTCTGAAATCAGCCTGCTGGTTGTTTCTTAGAGAAAAATAGAATTCTCTTACATGCACACATCACAATTTGTTCAGCCATTCCTCAGTTGATGGACATCCCCTGAATTTCCAATATTTTGCTACCACAAAAAGAACTGCTATAATTTTTTTTGTGTGTGCATGTGGGTCCTTTCCCCCCCCTTTTTTTTATGAAAAAACGATGGCTAAGTTGGGAATCATTGTTTAAGAAAGCAATGCAATCCAGGGTGACCTCCTTCCCTGGTCCTACTCTGCTTTCCTAAAGTTGGATCAGAAGATTTTTAGCTTCTTCATCACCATATTCTCTTTGCAAATACATCCGACACAAGTATCTCCCTCTAATACACAATAATAACAAAAGTTGGATCAGTTACTCTGATGATGATCTGATACAGGTGGTTTTGTGTGCACTTTTCATTCCCTCCATGCCCTTGGTCCTCTGCCTCACTTCCAAGAGAAATATACAAGATGTGCTGCTGCATCTCTGACCTGATAATCTCTGATTAGTGTCTCAATGACCTATTTCACAGTGTTGTTGCTGCAAACAGTGACAAAGTTTCCTGAGGACTGACATAAGCATTTTTTTGAGGAGGTTGAGTTGAATTTGTTTCAATGATTTTGATATGGTAGAAAAATTTTGTTCCAAAATCATTCTTCTTTTGGGTTCCTCAGATTCTGGTTCAAATAGTCCTGGTAAAAATTTTTTATTGTAAAGCCCAGTTTCTTAAACTGGTTTGTAACCCTATATGGGTCTTATAACTGAATGTGGGGGTCACAAAATTATAATTTATCAGTAAATGCTTTGATTTGTATACCTGGAGTCACATAAAATTTCTTAGGTGAAAATGGGTCACGAGTGGAAAAGATTTAAGGATCTTTCTTCTAAAGTATGGGATCTAGCCAATGTAATTATGATGTTTGATCCTCTATCGATAGACCAAACTAATATACTTTAGTATATTAAAAGCAACATGCTTAGAAACTATGAATAAGAATTTAAAATATCAAAATTATTCTATGTACTGATCTCAGCAATTAACATAGCATGCCAAATTGATAGCTGGATAAAGTGCTTCTCTATGTAAGATGATCTGGAAATGCATTCAATTCAATTGATCGGCAGAAGTTTTTTCTTCTGTTTTAAAATTAATATTACTTCTGTTATTGTTGGGCTTCTAATTTTTCTTGTATGTAATTTTTGGGAAATCATTGTATAAAAAAGGTCATGAATTTGAAAAATGATTTCTTGAGCGTGATGTAATTGTATCCTCAGAAAATTTATTTCTTTTTTAATCTGAATAGTGTGAGATTATGAAATAAGCTGTTACAGAATGTGGCCACAATGTAGAAAACTGTAGTATATAATTTGGTTTCAAATCAACAATAGTAATAACTTACTGTTTGGGAAAAGTATAATTGGCCTTGTAAATTCTGTTTGTCTATGGGGACTTACCCTATTGCTGAAAAAGGTCATAAAATCCTATCCATCTTTCTGAAAGCAGTTTGTGAAATCCTAAAGGAAGGAAGTGGTTTAGTGAGAAATTAGGACCTCTCCCAGCTGAAGTGAGGGAGCTTACAAGTTTGTTTTGTAAGAAGTGATTTTTATCTGATAGATTTTGAAAATTATAGCATTTTACTGTTACAGTATATATTGAAGTTATACGTTTAAACCAGTTTCATCTCAACAGACCCCAAATGTAAAGATTTTATTTTTGCCTTAGCAGTTAATATGCATTACCTCTCACTGCAGACAGCAACTGCAGCCCTGAAATTAAAAGACATTTCTTCTTGGAAGGAAAGTTATGGGCAATCTGCTAAAAAGCAGAGACATCATCTTACCGACAAAAGTCGAATAATCAAAGCTGTGGTTTTTGTAGCAATGTGTGGCTATGAGAGTTGGATTATATGGAAAGCTGAGTGCCACAGAATTGACATTTTTAAACTGTGGTACTGGAAAAAGACTTTTGAGAGTCCCTTGGATAGAAAGGAGATCAAATTAGTCAATACTTAAAGAAATTCATTCAGGCTACTCACTGGAAGATCAAAATACTGAGGCTCAAGAAAACTTGGAAAGGGGTGTGTGTGTGTGTGTGTGTGTGTGTGTGTGTGTAGCATTTGGTCTGCATAGTACCACCTCTTTTCTGGATGATATGATGATGCAATATAATTATATATAATACAATATCATTATATGTAATATAATTATATGCACATACACACACACAGTCACACATACTTGCACATAGACATCTTTTTTAATGTGGGATAGAACAAATATGTGATGTGATAAAGATGTAAAAGTTTTATGCGAAAAGTTTTACATTTGAATGGAGAACTCAATTTTGAGAAAAGCAAGGATATTTCGCTGTTTTTTTCTAAGAAACATTTGGAAGCCATATATGTGTGTGTGTTTCTCTTTAGAATGACAAGTAAACATGATGTCATGATGTTCCTGGATGTTTTTCTTTTGATCCTGAAGGTAATTAAGAACAAAATAAAAAAGTAAAGTATTGAACATCCTTCACATTCAATTGAATATACATGGATGAATTATTTTTGTACATTGTTTTCCTTTTCTTTAGAATACACAAACTTTGATTATTTTTAGTAATAAGTTCTCAAAATTGAATGAACGATTTTGCATGTAAAATTGCATTAATAAATACAAAGAAATTTTTTAATTAAAGCTTTTTATTTTCAAAATATATACATGGGTAATTTTCAACATTCACCCTTTCAAAACCTTGTGTTCTAGTTTTTTCCCTCCCTTCCCCTCTCCCTCTCCCCTAGACAGCCAGTAATCCAATATATGTTAAGCATATGCAATTCTATACATATTTCCACAAATATCATGCTGCATAAAAATTAGATCAAAAAGGAAAAAAATGAGAAAGAAAACAAAATGCAAACAAACAATAACAAAAAGAGTGAGAATGTTATGTTCCCACAGTCCTCTCTCTGGGTGTAGATGGATCTCTTCATTATTTGAACAATTGGAACTGGTCTGAATCATCTCATTGTTGAAGAGAGCCACGTCCATCTTCTTAGAACTGATCATTGTATAGTCTTGTTGCTGTGTATAATGATCTCCTGCTCCTGCTCGTTTCACTCAGCATCAGTTCCTGTAAGTCTCTCAGGGCCTCTCTGAAATCATCCTGTTGGTCATTTGTTACAGAACAATAATATTCCATAACATTCATATCCCACAATTTATTCAGCCATTCTCCAATGGATGGGCATCCACTCAGTTTCCAATTTCTAGCCAGTGCAAAAAGGGCTGCCATAAACATTCTTGCACATACAGGTCCCTTTCCCTTCTTTTTGGAATATAAGCCCAGTAGTAGCACTGCTGGATCAAAGGGTATGCACAGTTTGATAATTTGTTGAGCATAGTTCCAAATTGCTCTCCAGAATGGTTGGATCCGTTCACAGTTTCACCAACAATGCAGTTTTCCCACAGCCCCTCCAATATTTATCATTATCTTTTCCTGTCATTTTAGACAATCTGAGAGGTATGTAGTAGTATTTCAGAGTTGTCTTAATTTGCATTTCCCTGATCAATAGTGATTTAGAGCACCTTTTCATATGCCTAGAAATTTCTTCATCTGAAAATTACCTGTTCATATCCTTTGACCATTTATCAATTGGAAAATGGCTTGAATGCTTATAAATTTGAGTCAACTCCCTACATGTTTTAGAAATGAGACCTTTATCAGAACCCCTGAATGTAAAAAAAAAAAGATTGCTTCCCTATTAATCTTGTTAGTTTTTAATTAACTGATTTTTAATTAATTAAGTTTTTAAAATTAGTTTTGTTTGTACAAAACCTTTTTAACTTAATATAATCAAAATTATCATTTTGTGATCAATAATGAGCTCAGATTCTTCTTTAGTCACAAATCCCTTCTTCCTCCACAGATCTGAGAGGTAAACTATCCTATGTTCTTCTGATTTTCTTATAATATCATTCTTTGTGTGTAAATCATGAACCGATTTCGATCTTATTTTGGTATAGGGTGTTAGGTGTGGGCCAGTGCCTAGTTTCTGCCATACTAATTTCCAATTTTCCCAGCAGTTTGTGTTAAATAGTGAATTCTTATCCCAAAAGCTGGAGTCTTTGAGCTTATCAAACACTAGATTGCTATAGTCATTGTCTATTGTGCCTACAAAGGAAATTTTAAATCATATGTCTTTTCCTGTTTTAAAGTCCCTATCTGACAATATCATGAGATAGTAGGGCTCATTTTTCCAAGTCAGCCCCTCATAGACCTTTTAAAGACTCTTCCTTCAGCCCGAAGATGGCATTATTCACATCAGGTAAAAAGACCAGATGGTATATGAAGACTGAAATTCTCTGAACTTGTGGGAATTATGGGGCCCTAATCTGATGTTCTTTTTATAGCTCTATTGAGCTATAAATATTGAATTGTTTTTCACTTCATGAATTATTGGAAAGTCAACTTTAAGAGATTGTGTTAGTTATATTAGGTTTTATCACTAACAGGCTTTACTAGCAGCTAAAATTACCTTAACAAGCTCTGTAAGTGACTTGGAACTAGGAAGATGGATCTACTTGGAGGAACATCTCTCCTAAACTGCCCTGGCGATGACAACTATTCCAGAATTTCCAAGGGAAAAGGTTTCTTAGGATTAGACAGCTACATAGGTCAGCTAAGACTCGAAATGAAATATCCTAATTTAATGGACATTTGGAGTGGATTACCAGGAATAAGCTGTTTCAAAGAGAAGCTGTGTTATTTAACAATGATTATCATTATTATGTTGTTTTAATGTTTCCTGATGCTTCTGTTTACCTGCAGAAGCAAAATGTATAATGTGCCCATAATATGCTGAAATTGTAAAGTTTAATTTAATTTAATAAGTTTTTTAATTTTTAATAAGTGTACAATTAAAGTATTGCAGATAGCTCCTTATGATCAAAATGGGGGAAAGTGAAATGAGAATTTTTCATTTTTTATTTCCTTTTATTAAATGTTATTATGCTATTCCTCATGGAACATTTTGACTATCTGAAACCTGTTTTCTGTTATTAACCTCACCTACTTAAATCTGATTAATAGAATGATGGCATTAAGGGAAGACTTTTTGATATTCCTCACATATATGACAATAATTTTTCATCTTTTTTCTTTTACTAATTTTTATTATTTAGGGACAGATTTTTGAGCTGGCTGAAACCTGTCCCATGGGATGTGAAAATTTACTTAAGGCTTCAAACATTTCTCAGATAAGAACTGTACTTCCCCGCCCCTCCACCCCACAAGGAATCGAGGCTTCCCAAAGTAATTTGGTTTACCTTATTTGAGGGAGGGATTTTACTCTGTAGGTCCATAAATCCCCTCTCTTAATTAGCCCCTTGTGAACTATTTAAATGTAGTTTAATCTGTAACCTGACTTAGTTTTCTTGTAGGAGTCTGTTTAACCAGGTTTGTTTCCTTAGGTGAACTAAATTAAATTTGTTTCACTTTTTTGACATTGAAGAAGTATGGAAATATAAATTTGTCTTTCAAAAAACTTTTATAGCCTAAAAGAACACACAAGTTTGCAAAATGTAAAATAATTTATTTCTCTGTCTCTCTGATGTAATTTTCTACCTAAAATCTTGCCAGAATCTTTTCAACAACAAGATGGAATCATTCTAATAGACTTGTGATGAAAAGTGCCATCCACATCCAAAGAGAGGACTACAGAGACTGAATGTGTATCAAAATATATACTATTTTCACCTTTTGTTGTTTTTTGCTTTTTTTTTTCTTTCTCATTCCCCCGCCCCCCTTTGATCTGATTTTTCTTGCATAGCATGATGAATCTGGAAATACATTTAGAAGAATTGCACATGTTTAACCTATATCAGATTGCTTGCTGTCTTGGGGAAAGGGGAGAGGGAGAAAAATTTGGAGTACAAGGTTTTGCAAAGGTGAACGTGGAAACCTATCTGCATATATTTGGAAAAATGAGAAACTATTAAAAATAAAAAAGAGAAAAAAGAAGAAAAAATGCTATCCATACCTAGAAAAAATAAAAACAAAAACTTGGCAGAAAATTCTAATCATTTTTCAGGATTATTTGCCTCTTCCCAAAGCCTCAACCTGTGCTTAAACATAATATAACCTAGGTTTTTCTTACTTCTGTAAGTTCTGCATTGCCGTAGATTTATTTCAGCAGCAATAACCTACCACATAAACTCAAAAGGGAAATATTTCTCCCATCGCATCATCATATAGCAAAGATAATTCATTATATTCCCCTCAAAATTTCTCCTAAACTTCTTATTATCAGAGCACCACAAGCATCCTATGCTTGCAACTTCAGTGCTATCTTCTCACTTCCACTCAATACACATCCAAACAGTTGTCAAATTTTTCTCTCATGTAGACCTCTTAACATTCACTCAGCCATCATCCTAGTTCGGGAACTCGGTCCCTTTGACTGCTATAGTAGCATGGTACTTTAATAGCATCTCTGCCTCAAATCTCTACTCCTACCCTCCATTCAGTCATTCAATTAGTCAGTCAACAAGAAATTGATTAATCCATACCATGTGTCAGGTACTGTGTTAAACCGATGAGTTTGAAATGTAAATTTAAGGCGTCCAAAAAGCAGTTGATGATATCCAGTTTGCCCAGGATATATGGATCTGGGAATCATCTATGCTGATGGATATGAACTCAACT
Organism: Sminthopsis crassicaudata; assembly: GCF_048593235.1. Taxonomy (NCBI): domain Eukaryota; kingdom Metazoa; phylum Chordata; class Mammalia; order Dasyuromorphia; family Dasyuridae; genus Sminthopsis; species Sminthopsis crassicaudata. The sequence goes on along the minus strand of NC_133623.1, from coordinate 82,065,138 downwards.
CCCAGGATTCAATGGAATAATCGAACCCATTGGAACTGATAAGATAGTAGGGCAAAATATATAATGTGCCCAGGACAGAGCCTTGGGGGATGCCAATTGAGTTTATGGATATGGCAGTTCTGAAGAACTAGCAAACAAGCCTGGGAAGAAGTAGTAAGTTATATCAGGAGGAGAACCAGGAGAGAGCATTATTGCAACCAGGACAAGAGGTAGTCAGAGGAAGGTCATTAAATAGTGTCAGATGCTGCAGAGAAGTCAAGAAGGATCCGAATTGAGAAAAGTGATTAAAGTGGGCAATTAAGAGATCATTTCTTTGTAGACAGCAATTCAAATACTGTGGAGTCACATTTAGTATCACACAAAATTTAGCAGATTTCATATTAAGGGAGTGGAGGGCTTGGGATTTGATATTCTGGAAGGCAAAGAGGTTAGGATTATAACCAAGCATCACCTACCCAGCAAAACTGAGTACGCTCCTTCAGGTAAAAATAAATGTATGTTTAATAAAATAGAGGACTTTCAAGCATTCATGATGAAAAAACCAGAGCTGAATACAAATTTGACATTCAAACATATGACTTGTAAAAAGGTAAAAATGAAAGAGTAATCAGAAGGGTCTCAATAAAGTCAAACTGTTTACATTCCTAAATGGGAAGATGATGGGCAGGTGCTACAAAGGATAGAGTGTCAGATGTGGAGTCAGGAAGACTCATTATTCTGAGTTCAAATGTGACTTCAGACACTTTGTAGTTGTGAGACTCTGGCTTCAGTCTCCTCATTTGTAAAAATGAACTGGAAAAGGAAATGGGACACTGCTATGGTGTCTTTGCAAAAAGCAAAACAAAACAAAAAACAAAAAACTCCAAATGGGGTCCTGAAGAATGAATAATAACTGAATACAAAAAACAAAGAGAAAATGATACATGTAATTCCTAAGAACTTCATCATTATTAGAGGACTTAAAAGGAGTTTACCTAGAGAACATGTATTTGAGTCCATTTTGTTGGAACGATCTAAAAATAGTGAGGAAAAGAGGGATGCACTGGGAGAAGGGGGAAAGGAGAAGGAAAATGGGGAACTTTTTCTCAAATAAAAATCACATAAGAACTTTTACTATGGGGGGGTGGCAGGCAAGACTTGAACCTCACTCTTATTTGCAATTGGTTCAAAGAAGGAAGAATATGCAAACCCAGTTGTATATAGAGATATAGCTTATTCAATAGGGAAATAGGAGAGTAGCAGGGAAAGAGAAACAGAGGGTAGGTTGATAAAGGGAAAGGTGGATTAAGAGAGACAGTTATTAGAAGCAAAATAGGCTTATGGGGAAGGACAGGATAAAAAACAAGAGAAAGAAGAAGAAACAGAAGGAAATGGGATGAAGGGAAATACACAGTAATCATGTAGGAATTTGAATGAAATGAACACACCAATAAAAAAGAAATGGATAATGGAATGGATTAGAAACCAGAATCCAATAATATATTGTTTCTAAAGACAGAGTTGAAACAGAGGGACACACACAGAGTTAAATAAAGGACTGGAGCAGAATCTACTGTGCTTCAATAAAGTAAAAAAAAAAAAGCAGAAGCAGTAATCAAGATCTCAGACAAAACAAAAGCAAAATAGACTAAATTATAAGGGATACTTAGAGAAAAATAAGAAATTTTGCTAAAAGGTACCATAAACAATGAAGTAATATAAACAATTTACAGCAAGTTTCTCTGATAAAAGGCTTCATTTTCCAAATAAATACTGAATATGGAAGTCAAATCTATGAGAACAAGAACCATTCTCTAATTGATAAATGGTCAAAGGATATAAACAGGAAAGTTTCAGAAAAAGAAATCAAAAGCTATTTATACTCATGAAAAAATGCTCTAAATTACTATTGATTAGAAAAAGGAAAATTAAAACAACTCTGAAGTACCACCCAAGACTTATTAAAAATGACAAATGCTGGAGGGGAGGGGGGGAAAATGGGTCCACTAATAGGTACACAATAAGAATAATAGATTCACAATAGTGAACTGGTCCAACCATTCTGGAGAACAATTTGGAATTATGTTCAAAGGGCTATAAAATTGTGTGTATCCTTTGAATTTAGCAATAGCACTACAGGGTCTATATTGCTAAAGGGATCAAAGAAAAAGGAAAAGGACTTAATTGCATTTTAAAATATTTATAGCATCTCTTCCTGGAAATTATGGGAATGTTCATCAATTGGAAAATGGATGAATAATTTGTGGCATATGATTATGATGGAGTACTATTGTGCTGTGGGAAATGTGGGAAACAACAGAGTAAGGTGGGGTTTCAGAAACACATGATAAGATCTATGTGAACTGATACAAAATGAAGTGAGAAGAAATGGGAGATCCTTGTACACAGTAACAGCAATTTTGGAATGATGATCAATTGTGAAAGACTTGACTGCTCTTACAAATACAATGATCAAAACAGTTCCAAAGGACATATGATTTTAAAAATGCTCTTCACTTCCAGAGAGAGAACTCATGAACTCTGAGTGAAAATTGAAGTGTAATTTTCTTACTTTCTTTATTTTTATTGTTTTTTTTTAAGATATGGCTAATATGGAAATGTTTTGCATGATTTCACATGAAGAATACTAATAAATAAATAAATTATAAATGTGAAAAATATTTTGTAGACACCACAACAAGCTGCTCTTAAGAAAATAAAATACTTTGAATAAGTCCAGGACAGAAAGAAGATTGTCCCAAGTTTTATTTTTATTTTATTTATTTAAAATTTTTTGTTAAAGCTTTTTATTTACAAAACATACACATGGTAGGTAATTTTTCAACATTGACCCTTGGAAAACCTTGTGTTCCAAATTTTCCCCTCCTTCCCCTCTCTTCCTCCCCTAGATGGCAGGTAATCCAATACATGTTAAATATGTTAAAATAGTTGAAATATACATATATATGCATATTAATACAATTATCTTGCTGCATAAGAAAACAAGAAGAAAAAAAATTGAGAAAGAAAACAAAATACAAGCAAACAACAACAGAAAAAATGAAAATGCTATGTTGTGAATCACATTCAGTTCCCATGGTCCTCTCTCTGGGTGTAGATAGTTCTCTTCATCACAAGATCATTGGAACTGAATCTGAATCATCTCATTGTTGGAAAGAGCCACGTCCATCAGAATTGATCACCGTATTGTTGGTGGAGTTGTGAATACATCCAGCCATTCTGGAGAGCAATTTAGAACTCTGCTCAAAAAGTTATCCAACTGTGCATTCCCTTTGATCCAGCAATGCTACTACTAGGATTATATCCCAAAGAAATACTAAAGAAGGGAAAGGGACCTGTATGTGCCAAAATGTTTATGGCAGCTCTTTTTGTAGTGGCCAGAAACTGGAAGCTGAGTGGATGCCCGTCAATTGGAGAATGGTTGGGTAAATTATGGTATATGAATATTATGGAATGTTATTGTTCTGTAAGAAATGACCAGCAGGAGGAATACAGAGAGGCCTGGAGAGACTTACATCAACTGATGCTGAGTGAAATGAGCAGGACCAGGAGATCATTATATATTTCAACAACAATACTATATGAAGAGCAATTCTGATGGACGAAACCCTCTCCAACAATGAGATGAACCAAATCAGTTCCAATAGAGCAGTAATGAACTGAACCAGCTACACCCAGAGAAAGAACTCTAGGAGACGACTATGAACCACTCCATAGAATTCCCAATCCCCCTATTTTTGTCCACCTGCATTTTTTATTTCCTTCACAGACTAATTGTACACTATTTCAAAGTCCGATTCTTTTTGTTTAGCAAAACAACTGTTTGGACATGTAGACATATATTGTATTTAACTTAAACTTTAACATATTTAACATGTATTGGTCGACCTGCCATCTGGAGGAAGGGGTGGAGGGGAAAAATTGGAACAAATGGTTTGCAACTGTTAATGCTGAAAAATTACCCATGCATATATCTGGTAAATAAAACGCTATAATAATAAAAAAAAGAAAATGGAGGACAAAAAATGTTAAAAAAAAAAAAAAGAATTGATCTTCATACAGTATTGTTGAAATATACAACGATCTCCTGGTCCTGATCATTTCACTCAACATCAGTTCATGTGAGTCTCTCCAGGCCTTTCTGAAATGCTCCTGCTGGTCGTTTCTTACAGAACAATAATATTCCATTACATTCATAAACCATAATTTATTCAGCCATTCTTCAATTAATGAGCATCCACTCAGTTCCCAGTTTCTGGCCACTACAAAAGGGCTGCCACAAACATTCTTGCACATACAGGTCCCTTTCCCTTCTTTAAGATCTCTTTGGGATATAAGCCCAGTAGTAACACTGATGGGTCAAAGGGTATGCAGTTTGATAACTTTTTGAGTATAGTTCCAAATTGTTCTCCAGAATGGCTGGATCCATTCACAATTCCACCAATAATGCATCAGTGTCCCAGTTTTCCCACATCCCCTCCAACATTTGTCATCTTTTCCTGTCATCTTTGCCAATCTGAGAAGTGTGTAGTGGTACCTCAGAGTTGTCTTAGTTTACATTTCTTGGATCAATAGTGATTTAGAGCACCTTTTCATATGACTAGAAATGCTTTCAATGTCATCATCTGAAAATTGTTTGTTCATTTCCTTTGACCATTTATCAAATGGAGAATGGCTTGAATTCTTATAGATTTGAGTCAATTCTCTCTATATTTTAGAAATGAGGGTTTATCAGAACCCTTAAATGTAAAAATGTTTTCCCAATTTATTGCTTCCCTTCTAATCTTATCTGCATTAGTTTTGTTTGTCCCAACTTTTAGAAAAACAAATAAGGGTGAGGATTCTGGGAAGATGGTAGAATAGATCAGTAAATTTCAAGCTTTACAGATTTTCCTCACAAATGGAAAAAATTTGAACCTCAGGGATAGCATAGACCGATTAAAAATCAAGCAGATGGGGCAAAACAGGGGTCTTCTGGGAAGACCCAAAGAAAGAATGCAGGCTGGGGATTAACCTATGTGAAGTCACAAACACTTTTGGATAGCTTCACAGAAACACCCAGTGGGGCCTCTCAGGCTAGTTGAGTTTGGCGGGAGCCTCAACGGGAACTACAGAAATTTTCACCTCCTAGACTACCTGCAGAGTCTGGGGTCTGAGTGGGAAGACTGAGGGAATCTTGGCTGATTAGGAATGTTACAGAGACACAATCCTGGGCAGAAAGGAACCAGCGCACTGGGAGTACAGAAGTGAGGGGAGGGGGACAGGAATATTGCTGGCTGCATCCACTTGGAGGAGAGGGGAGCTGTTGGTTTGGGGTTCCAGGTCACTGGAAGAGCTGAAGTGAAACTAGAAGCATCATTCCTTCCCCCCCCCCCATGTTATTTACACTAATACTTCTCATTTTAAAAAAAATGAATGGGCAAAAAAGAAAGACTTCCATAGTAGAAACCTATTGGGAATAGGAAGACATCTTCAGAGAAAGACAATGAAGTAAAAAAAAAAGTTTCTACTCGGTAGAGTAATGTTAAATGGTTCTTTGCTCAGAAAGAATTTATAAAAGAATTCAACAAAGAATTTAAAAATCAAATGAATGAATATTAAGGAAAAACTAAAAAAAATTTAAAAACCCACAAAATTATGAAAAAAAAAAGGTTATCTAACTAGAAAAGGAGATATAATCTTAAAGATGAAAATAACTTTGTAAATAAGAATTGGGCAAGGGGAAGCCAGTGAAGCTATAAAAGATCATGAACAAAATAGAATATATGAATGAAAAAATAAACCAGAATGTGAAACATCTTATAAGAAAAATGACAGATCTAGAGAACAGATCAAGAAAAAAAAACTATAAGAATAATTGGACTACCTTACAGCTATAACCAAAACCAAAATTTTGACACAATAATGCAAGAAATAATCTAGGAAAATTATCCTGGAGTAATAGAACATGAGAGAAAATAGAAATAGAAAAAAAAAACCATCTCAAAGAGATTTTTTATGGAAAACACATTTTTCTCCCCCTGAGGCTGGGGTTAAGTGACTTGCCCAGGGTCACACAGCTAGGAAGTGTTAAGGGTCTGAGACCAGATTTGAACTCGGGTCCTCCTGAATTCAGGGCTGGTGTTCTATCCACTGCGCCACCTAGCTGCCCCACACATAGGAATCTTATTCCAATATTTTAAAATACCCAGATCAAAGAGAAAATTTTGCAAGAAACAAGAAAAATAAAATTCAAATACACGGCAGCTGCAATTAGAATTGTACAGGAATCATCAGTACCCACAATAAAAGACCACAGGTCCTGGAATCATATTGTTGGCACTCAAAAGAACTAGGTCTGAGGCCAAAAATATCACATCCAGCAAAATTATCCATAATATTGATTAGAAAAAAATAGACATTCAATGAACTTGCAGATTTTCAGAACTTTCAAACAAACCTGAACTCAATAGAAAACTTGACCTGTAGGAGCCAATGTCAAAGAACAATTCCAAGGAAATTAATATGGACAAATTATGTTTTCACATGGAAATGTATAGTATGTGTTTAAGGTTGACATCAGCTCAAAAGAAAGGATGGGGCAGCACTGAGTGTGATCTGACTCTAAAAAACAAAACCATCTAGGAAAAAGTCAAAATACAGATCATGTTATACAAATGAGGTGCAGAGGAAGAATAGACACAGAAACATCAGAGGGCGGAGGAGAGTTAGTAGTTTTGAAAACCAACTCAAGTTGGGGATGTAGGCAATTTTACACACACACACACACCCAGTCCCACACCCAAACACACACACACACACACACACACACACACACACATGCCATGAAGGGTTTAGCACCCTCCAAAATTTATAAAGAAATAAGGAGGTGGGGAAACTAAGGGTGAGGGAGACAAGGAAGGGATCCTTGGCGGGGGTGGGCTGGGGGTGGGGGGGAGGTGAAGTAATGCAAGGCAAGTTAAGGATCAGAATTAAAGCAGAAGAATCAGCAGAGAGAGGAAAGAAGAGATATATCCAAATATACACAAACACTGCTACGAGGATCTGGAGTAAAATTTATTAGGAAAAATATGGCTAGTAATCATCTATCTTAGACAAAGCCAAACTTAAAGATTCACTCAAGAGAGAATCTACATTATATGCCAGCCATATTCATATTGCTTTAGATGAATGTTTACATATGAGTCAATGCACATATGTGTATATATATGTCTGAGTATAGGATATTATGCATGTTGCTCTATGTATGTGTGTATACAGATATATGTATATGTATGTGAGTGGGTGTGGACGTGTGTATATATGTAGGGTGTATGTGTCTGTCTGTCTATCTATCTCCGGGTTTAACTATAGCGTGCTTGGGGGAAGTGAGGGGAGAATGAAAGAGGAAAAAAGTGCACAGCAGAGAACAAAAGAATAATTTACATGGAAGCAAGGAAAAGATGGACACTCATGAATGTGATTTCTTCTACTTTTATATGTCCTTTCTTGAACCGGAAATTTTTGTTATCATTTGAATCCCCCCTGATGTTCTGCTGGGTGCATGACAATGTTCTGTTTTGTTTTTCTTCTCTATTCTGGTTTTTTTTTTTTTGATAAAATAAAATTAAAACAAGAAAAATGGCCAGGCCCTCAAAGTCATGATAACTTGCAAAAATAAGTGGCAAGAAATTATATTCCTATAGACAGTGCTCTCATGTGTAGAGAAAGAATGGGCCCCACATGTGTAGAGAGGCCTTCTTATGGCAAGAGCTGTCATTGTGTGTGGCTTGAAGGGAGGCAGAATAAACATGTCCAGCCTCTTCTCCCCCACCCTTCCCCAAGGGAGGCTTTCAGTCCTGCCAGAAGGGCAAGCAGGAGGTTGAAGCCAGAGGCTACTCCATTCTACTCGCAGAGGCTCGAAGCAGCTCTGTTCCCCTTTATACATTGTTCTCCTGGAGGACGCCATTGAGTTCCATCTCCCTTGGAGACTTCTGGGGGAAAGGGGAACCCCAAGTTCTCCATCCAAGGCTTGATCCCTTTCCCGCTGAACAGCTGGGATGAGCACACTTACTGAATAACAAGGCAACCCCTTTATCCCAATCCTAGCAAAACAGAAATTAGGAAAGGCACACGGAGGATATAGAATGGACACTAAGGAGCACTCCTATTGGGAGCAAGGTAACCCAACCAAGGCGGAAGACCCTGGGTCGCAGCCAAGAGGAGCCTCCCGGCTGGGAATGGGGACATGGTGGAGACGGCTGCTTCCTCGCAAGTCTTTCCAGAGTCTTACTCTCCTTTCAGCAAACGGAAGGGAAGTTGGCTTTGTGGAAGCCAGAAGAGCCTGAAGTGACTCGACTCAAAGCTTGCTAAGTCCGGCATGGAAGAGTTCCCTAAAAGGGACAGGCCCTAAACTGAAGTTCTTGCCTTTCACCATCTCCGTCCTGCTCCTTACAAAGGGCAGAGCATTCACCGCCATCTTATTTGGGGACAAGGGTTACATTTGCAAATTTTAGTGATGCACTTTAGAGGCAGTGGGACCCTCCAGAAATTACTTACAAAAGTTATCAATTCTTCCCCCTCCTCATATTCCCTTTTGTCCTTGTCGTCATCTTCAGCCTCTTCATTGTCCTTCTTCTCTTCCTTGGTTTCTACAGAAATCTTTCTTCAGCTATCATTTGGTACTGCTGCTTCCCCAGCTTTTCTGCCCAAATTATACCATTACTTCATGTAATGCCTCTTGACATACTACAGTTGCTTTTGTGGCAGCATACAGTCACTCGACACATGTTTCTAACAATCACCACACGATGCAAAATCAGCCAAAAAATCCATAGAGTTTCTGGGGAAAATGAGATGGGGGGAAAGAACCATCAGAATTATATGGACTAAATTGACTCCATCTTGTAAAACGGACTCCATTTTGAGGCAAATGTTCATTTTCCTGTAAATTCCACCTGCTTGCTAATTATGGGATTGACTGACATCCTATTTCACATCTGGAAAAATCTACCTGCTTGCTGTCTCCCCCCCCCAGCCAACTTCTGAAACTTTCTCCTCCCAACTTGAAAAGCTCCTAATCTTTCCAAGAAGAAATCAAATGATTTAGTCTTGTATTTTGGTTTATATCTTGTTAATTTTTTCTTTTAATGCATAAAATATGTCTTCCCTTATAGTTGGGGTTCTGCCCCAGCTGAGGGGGGCTGGTCCTAATTTGTTATGCACATGCATTGCTTACTATGTCAATATGCTTGAAAGCCTGAGTCGTTGCTTCCCCAGTGATTTAGATTCCATCTATCAAATACATTGTTGAAAAAAGAATCTCGAACCGTTTTTTAAAGGCGAAGTGTTTCAGAAATACCTATTTACCACAATCAATAGCAGTAGGGTTAATGGTCTCTGGATACTACTCAGATTTCCACAAGGCTCAGCCTGGCAAAGTCAAGTTGTTGCGGGAGACCACAAAGAGGCTGGGGGACCACAACTCTGAGGAGGGGGAGGGGCATTTGGGATGAGCCAGCCTTCCTCAGTGCACAGCTTCTATAGTGCACCATGAAGAAATACAACATATATGGCACTTTGCCTTGACAAAGCGATCTGATTTTCTTGTGTTAGTAGACATTGGAGAGGGTGTATGTTGGGAGATAGTATGAAGTCGGGCAGTTTTCTTTACTCCCTCCCTATTTTTCAAGGATGAAAACTTGTAAAAGGAAATACCAAATCTGTATCATGTTCAGATTGTTTCCTAACATCACGATTGCTTTGGAACAAATTCATGTTTTCAAAACAGGAGTTTTAGCAAAGCTTAATTCTGTAATATTCCAAGCCGGGAGTCGGGAGGCAGAGTCGGGAGGGGTGAACCTTTTTATTATTATTATATGGATCTAGTCCTAATCTCAGGAGACCTGCCATTATCAACACATAGAACACAATACATCTCAACCCATCTTTTTTTTGCTCTGTGTTTTACATATTCAATAAGACAAGTAATATTAACTCAGAAAACCCTCAGTTGTCTGCCATTAACAAATGGTCCACCTGATGTGGTGCAGCCCTTGGAAAGGATGTAGTAGAGAGCCTATTAGTAGCAGATGCTCCAGTACTTTCTCAAGAAAATTCAGCCATCTTGCCTTGGGAATGATGCAGTCACCTTATAAATGTAGCTAGTGGGCGTGACATGGTACAACTTTGAATATGTGTGAAAGAAAAGGACTTGGGCCTGATATATTTATTCTGCCAAGCTATCCTTCAAGGATGTCTCATTTGTCATCCAGAAGTCTGGGCTGCTATCTCACACCTGGACCCAACAAAGAGCATTTCTCGGTTTCATGGAAGAGGAAAGGGGGCTATTGCTAGACCTCATTACCAAACTTTCCACCAATCATGTGAACCCCAATCCTATGGCGTCTTTTGCCTTGCTTTGCTCTTTGTCCTATATTCCCAAACCCCTATGAATTGACCGACCTCCTCCTTATTCTTTGCTATCTCCCTCTCTAAGGAGAATTTAGCCCACTTTAATTAGTGTCACAATTATAATAAAAATCTGCCTTTTGAGAGTATCAAAGCCTCCAAATTCTTTTGAGAAACCTGCATCATCAGTCAGAATACCAATATTCTGGAGTCCCCCCGAACCCCAAAGTTTTTGATGGCAGCAGTGGGATCAAAGACCAGGGGCTTTAACCTCTTCCTTGTGAAGGTAAGCAAGCCCCCTGTGTTCTATGGCGGTCACGTCCCAATCGCTTAGGAATACTGGCAGGGCCATCAGTGAGCCCTACACTCTGCATACACTCATGGACGAGGTACTTGGTCATGGCAACACTTGCGATTTCTGCCTCCTTGGATGCTGGAGGCGATGTACTATAGGAACAGAATCACCCACAGGTTGTAGCAAAGATGGGAGAATCCAATTCCTAAGGACTCTCCCCTCAGCTGCCTCCTCAATAACAGGGGTAAATTTGGCTCCAAGATCTTGAAAAGTAGAGCCTTGTTTTCTGGACAGGACACCTTGGAGGATCAGGAAAAATGGCCCATCAATGGGTCTCTCAATTAAGTATTTTAATTTCATACTTTGTTGTTTGGATCTGTCTTATCATTTTCTCTGTGTCCACATTTCTGTGTTTGCAGAATGTCTGTCATGTTTGTTCTGTAAGCTAGATTCTGTTACCTTGAAAGATCCAAAATGTTGCCAGCAAGAAAAAATTTCTAAGGGTTGTACTTAGACCACTGGGGAAGATTTATTAGCAACCCCTAACCCTTAACTTTCCATGGGAGGTTAGAGGGAAAGTCTGTGAGATGTTTGGTTTTTTTTTCCCTGTGGTCTTTACACTGGCCAAGTTGGGTGTAGAAATAAAGTTAGAGAATTAAAACTGTAGGATAGCTAAAAAACAAACAAACAAACAAACAAACAAACAAGACAGTGGATTCTGGAGGTTTGTAGGTTGATGAATAAAAATTTGGAAATCAGTCATTTTAAGATTGCAAGAAAGAATTCCTGAGACTTTGGAGGATAATTGCAGGAATTCAACCCCTTTTGAAAAATTTTAGTAAGTTTTGAAGTACCACCCTCTACCACTCTGTGAAATTTATTTTAAGGAAAAAGAGGGAGTAAATCTTATGAAAGTTTAAAAAGGTTTTAAAGTCAATTGGCAAAATTAATAGTTTCAAAAGAGTCTTTCTTTTTCTCTCTCTCTGCCATTTCTTTCCCTGACTGCATTAGGATTAGGTGGATGGAGAAAGAGAAAGAAAGAAAAAATACTCCATGTAGAAAAGATTATTTGAGAAAATAAAAGCAAGTAGAAGAAAGTAAGAAGTGTTGGATCAGTATAAGAAACAGGTGTAGTTTTTAAGGGGCTTTAATCGAAGTCCACTGAAGATATATAAATCTAGGAAGGAAAGCGAGAAAGTTTAAGCATGTAGGAATGAAAGGAACATGGGAAGAAAGGAATTTGAGATTTTGGAAACTTTTAAAAAGAAAAAAAAAAGATGTCTGCTGCCATTTTAAAAAATTCTGGCAGCAACCAATATGTATTTGCATGTTTATAGGGACTCAGGCTTCTAGGGGCTGTCAATGAAAATTTCAAGGTGAAAAGAGGTAAGAACTAGCCATAACCCTTTTGTGGCTCACAAAAGGAAAAAAGGTTTGTGTGAATTGGAAAACAACCGAAAGCTTGAGTGGAATAATTGAGCTTAAGTGGAATATCTGGTTAAAATTTAGGGATTCTTACAAATTAAAGTTAAATACTAATTAATTTTAATGTAACTTTTTAAATGTGTGTGTGTGTGTGTTTGTGTGTTAAAATTGGAAAATAGATTGTAAATTATATGAGACTCCTACCCATTTTTGTAATGGATTATGTTCTAAATGAATTTGAAGGATTGTCTTGTTTTCTCCTTAAAACAAAAGGGAAATTTATTTAAATGGACAGGAGCAGGAAGCCCAAGCCTTCCTGAGAAGTCCCATAACTGCAGTGTCTCAGGAAAAGAAAATCCTACTGCTTGGGTCCACTATTGAGTGATGAGATTCAGAAAATACTAAATGATGAACAGCTAAAAGAAGGTTGAAAATTTTTAAAAATCTGTTCTGTTATTTTACTAGCTTTGCTAGCTCTATTTTATAATGTTTTGTCAATGTAATTTAGGGAACTGGATATTTCCACCCTTGCTTGTAAATTGAGGAAATTACAACTCAAGACAATTTGGCTATCATTTATGAAAGATTGCTAAGTTATTTAAAGTTATTGTGTAATGTTAAAACCTAAAACTGCTAAGTACTGTGGGAAGAAAGGAAGGAATTAATTTTTTCTGGAGTATTTCACCTTGAGGTCTGAGTGTGGGCAGCACCCTTTCCCCTTTTCACAGAGTGGGGGAGGTGTCAAAGAGCATAGCCCAATGCAGCCCTAAAGTTAGATGGGGTGGGAAGACAGGAGCAACAATCTCAGTCCCTTCTTGGGGGACTTAAAAGCTTAATTTATAAGATTTGCAGATTTCTTGAAATCATTGATGTGGGCAAGGTCATCAACTGTGAGAAAAGAGCTTGTTTGGGTTATATAGTTTCCAACAAGAAATGGGTTTATTGAGAATTTAGGTTAGTTTATTATTTAGAAGTGATTTCTAATGATTGGTTTTTATACTAGATGTTTTGGCCCCCACAACACAAATAGGCAAGTGGCGATTGAAAATAAGAAGATGGGGCTGCTGCTAATTCAACAGAGCCATTTAGTGAGAGAAATCACGTTGCTTATATATCTTTTTTTAAATTAATTTATTATTTTTTTTTTTGCTTATATATCTTAAAACAAAATATTACTATGAAAACATTGTTCTGTGACCAACCCTGGTTTCTGTTTTCAATGATCTAATTCTCTGAAGCGTCTTGTTAGTTTGTAGGGACTCAATCTTATTTAAAGTTCACAATGTCCCAGTAAATGTGCCAGGACCTTACGTTTTCTCATGATTGCAAGCTTAAATGCATCCTTCATTAGTCTTAGGAGGAGGGGAACATCCCAGTGACCAAAGTCTCTAGCTTCCTGGGAGTTCTCTACAACTAGGATGAGTTTAAATTTGAGAAGAAGAAAAGAAAAACAAGTGAAAGATGCTAAGTGAAATCTCTTATGTGTGTGATTCCTGGTAAATGTTTATTGCTTATTGCAACTTTATGAGAATAAAAATAATTGTATCTAGCCATATTTGAGATAAAATCTCCTGAGACCGTAACTGATAGTATTTAGAGTTTTGAATTCAGGTATGATTGTCTGGTGGATCATTAAGTCAGCAAACTACCATTTGAGAGACATGCCATAAAATTACGCAGGGGATGTGATTCTGAACTGTTACAGATGGAGTCTAGGCAAAAGCTGTCCTCCTAACCTTGGCTTAGCTTAAAGTGGCTTTTGGCTCAGTTTCCCAACTATGTTTTTTGAAAAAGAATATTTTCCACCTGATTATTCCTGAGTCTGCCTATGAGGTGTAATATTACTGCATGTTTGATTGTTAATGAACTTTTTTTTATTAAAGCTTTTTATTTTCAAAACACATACATGGATAATTTTTCAACATTGATCCTTGCAAATGTTCCAAATTTTCCCCTCCTTCCCTCCACATCCTCCCTTAGATGGCAAGTAGTCCAATATTTGTTAAACATGTGCCATTCTTCTATACATATTTCTACAGAAATGTACAAGAAAAATCAGACCAAAAAGGAAAAAACTGAGAAAAACAAAATGCAAGCAAACAGCAAAAAGTGAAAATGCTATGTTGTGACCCACATTCATTTCCCACAGTCCTCTCTCTGGGTATAGATGGCTCCCTTCATCACAAAATCATTGGAACTGGCCTAAATCATCTCATTGTTGAGAAGAGCCACGTCCATCACAGTTGTTCATCACATAATCTTGTTGTTGCCATGTAGAATGATCTCCTGGTCCTGCTCATTTCACTCAGCATTGGTTCCTATAAGTCTCTCCAGACCTCTCTGTGTTCATCCTGCTGGTCATTTCTTACAGAACAACAATATTCCGTAACATTCATAAACCATAACTTAGTCAGCCATTCTCTGACTGATGGGCATCCACTCAGTTTCCATTAACTGGAACTCTTACCTAAAGCAAACAGAGCTAAGGGTGCTTTATCCTGCCAGATATGTGCTTTTAGACATAAGCCTGAAGGATTAGTTTTGCTGCTTTTATAATTGTGTCCTTTTCTAAGTGTGGCCTTTTTTCTCTTATAGCAAATTTCTATCATCAGATCAAGTAGTCAATAAGAACCATGAGCACAATGCAAGTGTTGTGACCAGCACAATACAAATGGGATTAGGGGTGGTTGAAAATGAGATGGGGTTGCTGATAATTCGACAGAGCTGTTTAAGACCATATGTTATTATGAAAGGCACTATTCTGTGACCAACCCCTGGTTTCTGTTTTCTATGATCTAATTCTCTGAAGCATGTTGTTATTTTCTGGAGACTCAATCTTGTGTAAAGTTCACAATGTCCCACCAATTGTGCCAGAACCTTATGTTTTCTCATGATTTCAAGCTTAAATGCACCTTTGATTAATCTTGGGAGGAGGGGAATGTCCAAGTTTCCAAGTCTCCAGCTTCCTGGGAGTTCAATACATACAAGTATGTAGGATCTTGCTGTTTTCAATCCAAAAATTTCTCAATACTATATCCTAAACAATTAGGTAAGTGAGTATTTGATTTAGTCACCTGCCTGTTACTGTGTGTGTGTGTGTGTGTGTGTGTGTGTGTGTATGAAATAAGGTCTTTAAATTTTCAAAATGATGTAAGAATAATTGGCTATTGATGCAACTATGTGTGAGATCTGTTATTTTATTGGTTATTGAAACTAACTCAGAAATGTCGTTAGTATGATTTGAAGAAGAGAATTTTAGTGCAATCAGTTTTCTTAAGAGGATATAATTTATGGAATATTTTGTGTTACATCAATTAAAAAGTCAATTTTATTCAAGTTTTTTACTAGTGTGGAAATAACATTCATTTGTACTGTGTATGCCATGGTACATTACATGTTTTCTTATAAGTATCTTATTTGATATGTACTGTTCTGTACGTAAGTACTTTCCCAAGTCTTTTATTATCATGTATTTTAATTATTATCAATATCTTAATTAAATTTGTTCAATTAATACTTGTAAATAACTAAAATTAATTAAATTTGATTAAAATTTTATTTATTATGATTAATCAATAACTATAATTAAATAAATTTATTTGTGTAGCCATTAAACCTAGGGGTGGAAAGCCTCCAACCTACAAGAGTTGTTACTCATGTTTCTTTGCCAACTGCTATCTAATTTTCTTGGGAGCTTTGTCTCTTTTGGCTCTAAGCTATGCACCTCCAACTACTTGCTCAAGAGGATGAATAACCATCCTTTATTTACTCCTGAGACTCAGCACCCCTTGGCATCATCCTTCTCAGTCTGGATTCCACTAGGCAGGGACAACTCTCCACCCCTTAGCAGCCTGAAGCATTTTTGGAAGATAAGACCTTTGTCCCTTGGTCCCAAATGAATTTGGGTCTTGAGGGGGGGAATGATGTAAGATAACCTTTGGAAATGATGTAGTTGAAACCCCAATAGTAGTAGAGATCCAAATACTTTTTAAAAATATATTTATTAATTTGAAACATATTCAAAATAAGAAAATAACTACATAGGAAAAGAAACAAAGACAGAAAAAGGGGGAAAAGCATTGTCATGTGGTTAGCAGAACATCAGGGAGGATTCAAAATGTGTAACAATAAATTTCTATTTCAAATAAAAATTTAAAAAAATTAAAAAATTTCTATTTCAAGAAAGCACAAGTAATAATAAAGGGCATTGTGTTCATGACAGTTTATCTTTGCTTCCTTGGAGGTTTTCTTTTTTCTTTGTGGTGCACTTTTTATTCCTTTTTTTCCCCCTTTATTACCTTCAATACCTTCCCCAAGAAGATTATAGTTAGGCACAGGTATATTTATGTATATCTCTTATCTATTTACACACATACATGCCCACACACCTACAGACATCCATATATCTATACACACACACACATAAACCTACATCCATGCAAACACACACACATATACACAAATGCATATACACATACATCTAAAACACTATGAGTATAGCTGACATATAATGTAGATTTCTCTCTTGAATGACTGAGTTGGAGATAATTCATTACTAGTCTTCCTTTTGTTTTATTAAATTCTACTTTTCATCATTGTTATTATGTTTGCATGTATCTCTTATTTCTTATCCTTGATAACTTTTCTACTTTAGTTCCTTAACTTGCCCTGCTATTACTTAACCCCGCCATGGATCCCTTCTTTATTTCCCACCCCCACCTTTTCCTTCCTTCTTTATCCTTTTTTGATTAATCTACTCACCTTGTTTCACTTCTGTTAATCTTCTATACCTCACATTATCATACTCCCTCCCACCTTGTTTCTTCATATTTATACCCTCTTTGGTACACACACACACACACACACACACACACACACACACACACACAAGTTCCCTCTTTAAGCCATTCCCAATATGAGGTTTTCAGAACTAACAGTCTTCAGTTGGTTCTTGCTCTCACACCTTATTCACATAGCATAAATACGATGCTTACTTTTTCTTAGACAATTTTGCTTATTAGAGTCACAACATACTTAGCTCCACCCCAATCTTTCTTGTGGGCTACCCAGTAACGAATGACAATCTTAAACTTTTAGTTTACATTTACATATATAAAACAGTTTGTCCTCATTGAGGTCCTTGAAACTGGTCTTCTTAACATTTAAGAGCAAATATTAAATTAACTCTATTGAGTTCAGATTTTTTTGAGTCAAAATCCTGAAAATTTGAGAGTTCCTTGAATGTCCACTTTTTTGTTCAACATTATACTTAATTTCACTGAATATATTATTCTTGTCCACGACCCATAGTCTTTTATTGTAGCTGATGATAAATCCTGTATAATTCTAATTTGTAGCTCCCGCATGTTTGAAAAAATTTTTTTGTTTGTTTCTTATGACGGTTTCTCTTTGGTCTGGGGATTTCAACATTTAGCACTAATGTTTTCGACAAAGGATCTCTTTGGAATGATGATTGCTAGTTTTTTTCTATTTCTACTTTCCCCACTTGTTCTATTATTTCAGGACAATTTTCTTGTATTATTTTTTGCATTATTGTGTCAAGGTTCTTTTTTTGGTCACAGCTTTCAGGTAGTCCAATTATTCTTATATTTTCTCTTCTTGATCTGTTCTCCAGATCTGTTATTGTTCTTATGTTTCAAATTGTTTTTTTTTTTCATTCTTTATATTTGTTTTTGTTATTTCTTGGTCTCATAGCTTTATTGGATTTCCCTTGCCCCATTTTAATTTTCAAAGAATCATTTTCTTCTTTAAGACTAGATCTTATGATATCAATTCTTTTCAAGAAAAGACCACCAGGCCTTGAGAATGATGTAGTCACCTTAGGAATGTAGTTATTGGGAGTAACGTGGCACAATGTTGTATGTGTGAAAGAAAGGGCTTTGGGCTTGATATCTTTATTCTACCGAGCTATCCTTCAAGGATATCTGGTTTGTCATCCCAAAGTCTGCTGCTACCTTGCACTTGGGATCAAACAAGAAACTTCTTAGGGTTTCACAAAAGAATGAAAATATAAACTTTATGTCTCTCTCTTCCATCCCCAATCCCTGTTCTCTCTGTGCACCTCCTTTCTCTCTCTTCTTTCAGTCTTGGTTCTTTCTGTGTGTTTTATATGTCTCTAATGTCCCTTTCCTCTTCATGTGCCCCTAGTCTCGTCTCTTTATCTTTTTCCCCTATTTGTGTCTCTTATTAGCTTTCTTTTTTTTTTTTTGGTGTGATAATAGCTTTTTATTTTTCAAAATACTGGCAAAGACAGTTTTCAGCATTCACTCTTGCAAATCCTTGTGTTCTAATTTTTTTCTCCCTCCCCAGCTTATTTCTCTCCTAGACAGCAAGTAGTTTAATATAAATTCAAATTTAATATAAATTTAATATAAATGTGCAATTCTTCTAAGTATATTTCCACAATGACCATGCTGTACAAGCAAAATAAGATCAAAAGTGAAAAAATGAGTAAGAAAACAAAATACAAGCTGAAAACAACAGAGAGAGTGAGAATGCTATGTTGTGGTCTGCACTCTGTTCCCATGGTTCTCTCTCTGGGTTTAGATGGCTCTTTTCATCAGTGAACAACTGGAACTGGTTTGAATCCTCTCATTGTTGAAGAGGGCACGTCTGTCAGAACTGATCATCGTATAGTCTTGTTGCCGTGTACAGCGATCTTCTGGTTCTGCTCATTTCACTCAGCATCAGTTCATGTAAGTTTCTCCAAGCCTCTCTGTATTCCTCCTGCTGGTCGTTTCTTACGGAACAATAATATTCCATAACATTCATATACCATAATTTACCCAACCATTCTCCAGTTGATGGACATCCATTCATCTTCCAGTTTTTAGCCACTATGAAAAGGGCTGCCACAAACATTTTGCATATACTCTCTCTGTCCTTTTCTCTGTCTTCATTGTCATCCACTTTGTATGCTCCATCCTCTGGGTGTTCCTCATCTGTCAATGTTTTCTTTTCTCCCTATGAGCTTCTACCATTTTCTGTACCTCTTTCATCCGTATAGAAAGACTATATCCTTTGGTACTTTTTTGGGTGGTTAGGATGCACACATCTGACCACATGGAAATGGATTCTTTTCATTGTAGCCAGGTCTCTGATGGTCAGTAAGTATTTATTATGCTCCTCCATGGCAGCTACTTAGAGTACAAAGAAAGGCACAAGATAGTCCCTGACCTGAAGGAGCTTGCAATGTAATGGCAGACAAAATATGAAAACAAATATAAACAAATTACATGGAGGATAAGTAGGAAATAATTAACAGAAGGAAGGCACTGGAATAGAGTGGTGTTGTAGAAGGTTTTCTGTGGGAAGGTAAGATTTTATTTGGGATTTAAAAGGAGCCAGGGAGGTCAGCATTTGCAGCAGAGGAGGAAGACCATTCCAGGGATGGAGGACAGCCAGAGAAAATACTGGTCAAGAGATGGGATGTCTTGTTTGTGGACCAGTCAGTCACTGGTCAGTGTCACTGGATCAAGGTGTGTGTCAGGGAGTAAGTGTGAGAAGATTGGAAAGGGAGGAGGGGACTGAGTTACAGAGGACTTCGAATGTCAAGCACAGCATTCTGGTATTTGCTCTTGGAGGCGATAGGGAGCTATGAGAGTTTACTGAGGAGAAGAGTGACATGATCAGGCGGAATGGAGGATGGATTAGAGTGGGGACAGATTTGAGGGAAGCAAATCCACCAACAGGTTATTTTAATAGTTCTGGGATGAACAGATGAAGGCCTACACCAGGGGAGGAGCAGTGTCAGAGAAGAAAAGGGGACATCTTGGAGAGATACTATAGAGGTAAAAAGGAAAGGCTTTGGCACCATATTGGGTATGAATGAGAAGAGATGGTGAAAAAGTCTTGGAGGACTCCTATGTTGTAAATCTGAGGGACTTGGGGGATGGTGCTGCCCTCTACGATAATAGGGAAGGTAAGGAAGGGGAGGGGAAAGGGGACTTCAGTTAGGGACATGTTGAGTTTCAGATGTCCACTGCACACCAGTTTGAAATGTCTGAGAGATGATCAGACGTGGGAGACTGGAGGTCACAAGAGAGGTTGTGACAGAAGAGGAAGAGGTAGAGAGCATAAAGATGTGTAGAGGCTAGAGATAGTCATTAAATCTACAGGAGCCAATCATCAAAAAGCATTTAAGTATCTGCTATGTGTTAGGCACCGTGCTAAGGATGCCATTGTGGAGAGCAATTTGGAACTATGCTCAAAACGTTATCAAACTGTGCATCCCCTTTGACCCAGCAGTGCTACTACTGGGCTTATATCCCAAAGAAATACTAAAGAAGGGAAAGGGACCTGTGTGTGCCAGAATGTTTGTGGCAGCTCTTTTCGTAGTGACTAGAAACTGGAAGATGAATGGATGTCCATCAGTTGGAGAATGGTTGGGTAAATTATGGTATATGAAGATTATGGAATATTATTGCTCGGTAAGAAATGACCAGCAGGAGGAATACAGAGAGGCCTGGAGAGACTTACATCAACTGTTGCTGAGTGAAATGAGCCGAACCAGGAGATCGCTGTACACGGCGACGACAAGACTATACAACGATCAATTCCGATGGACGTGGCCCTCTTCAACAATGAGAGGATTCAAGCCAGTTCCCCTTGGGCAATGACGAAGAGAGAGCGATCTACACCCAAGGAGAACCACGGGAACACAGTGTGGACCACAACATAACA
Organism: Sminthopsis crassicaudata; assembly: GCF_048593235.1. Taxonomy (NCBI): domain Eukaryota; kingdom Metazoa; phylum Chordata; class Mammalia; order Dasyuromorphia; family Dasyuridae; genus Sminthopsis; species Sminthopsis crassicaudata. The sequence goes on along the minus strand of NC_133623.1, from coordinate 82,044,326 downwards.
CTCTCATTTTTTCTTGTTTGCTTCTACTTTTTTGTCTTTTTTTCCTTTTTGCTTTTTCTTGTGCAGCATGATAAGTGTAGAAATATGTATAGAAGAATTGCACATGCCTAACACATATCGGATTGCTTGCTGTCTAGGGGACATGGGGGGAAGGGGGGAAATTTAGAGCACAAGGTTTTTGCAAGACTGAATGTTGAAAACTGTTTTGAAAATAAAAAGCTTTAATAATAAACAGGGAAAAAAAAGCAAGTTTCTGTTTTCAAGGAGCTTATGAAGTAGGGAAAGACAATAGAAAAAGACCCCCGAGAGGTGGTAAAGGGGGAGAGGCGAATGAGATCACCAAGTGAAAGGATAGAGGGAGAACAGAAGCGGGCTCAGGACAGAACCTAGAAGCAAACACCCAGGGGTGTGGCCTTTCTGTCTCTCAGAGGAGTCAGACAGGGAGAGGATCCAGGAGAGAACCAGGGATATACCAAAAACTTAGAGAGGAGAGCACCCAGGAGCATAGGCTGGCACTGACAACGGATTCAGAGAGGTCAAGGGCAATGAGGATGAAGAAAAGGTCACTCGGCAATGAAGAGCGCACCAGTAACTTGGGAGAGAAGTTTCAGTGGAATAAGACTAGAAGCCACAGAGAGATAGAGAGGAAGGAGAGGCGTTTGCTGGAAGCAGCCTTGCCTGGGAGTCTGGGCTGGAGGGATCCAGAGAGGGTTTTGTCAGGCTGCGGAAGCCACAGGCATGCTTGCAGGCAGCAAGGGAGTGGCCAGGAGAGGTTCCAGTTCGCACACTTGCTCAGCTCTATGGGATTGCTGACCCTCATTCCTCCTGGCCTGTTGGCGCTGGAGCATTTTTCTCCCGTACTTGGCTGTAACGTGCTCTCCTGGCAGTTACAATTACTAGTCTGTCCTAGACCCACCAGAGTACCTTTGACCACTGTCCTTTGCAGTGTGAGCTCTACCCGGCTCGCCTCCTCTGAGGCCTTCTAAGGTCTCTGGCCACAATCTCTTGAATCTATAGCTTAGTAACCGGTAGCGCACTCAAGAACAACCACATGTAATCTTAAAAGCCTTTATTATACCTACTCACATAATGCCCTAACTGATGCCCTGACTTGTTGGTTCCCTGGTGAACACCTGGTCAGAAGACCCATGTGTTCACTACCAAAACCCTTACCTCTTTTGGCTACCCATCTTGGCTTGGCCACCCAGCTGGGGAGCCAGGGTGAACAGCAGGAGGTTAAAGAGGGCGGTTGCTGCCTGCAGTGGGCTTATATAGGGCCTGTGAGGTCACACACACAGCCAATCAGCGAGAGAGTCACCCATTACAAAACTATCTCAATATGGCCAGGATCCCGCCCAAGGGCAGTCCTAATATCCACAGAAATTACTTCTGGGCCTCAATCCCGATGCACTGTGTCCGCCCATTTAAAGGGCCCTTACACTTGGCAATGGTGTCCATTTCTTATCTCGAGACCTTTGGTGTCTTATCTAAGGTTAAATGAGTTCCTTGTGTATCTGGGATGTCAGTCAGCTTCCTTGTGTAAACAAAATCCTCATTTAATTTTGAAAATTGTCCATCTGTACGCCTGCGATCCTTTCTCATACTTGCCTAGTGCGGAACGCTTCTATCTACTTATAAAAGGTGCTCTCTCCTTCCTTGCCCCTCTTCCTGATGAGAGGGCTTTTTACTACAACACGCACCATTGGGGGCTTTTTTTTTGGGGGGGATGTCTCTGGATTAAGATGACCGGCAGTAGAATTCCCATTTCAAACGGTTGAACAGCTGATGGAATCCTCAGCAGTGACACCAGGGACCCTTTTGGCTTTTCATGTTTGCTGTGGAAGGTGTGAATACAGGCTAATTTCCCTCCCTTTGTCACCCAAGCCTCCTGATTGGGCTAAGGCTCTGCTCTCCAGTCCCAGCCAGGGTAGAGATGGAGATGAGAAAGGCTTATTGGTGTAGATTTTGCTAGGGCAGTTATGGAGGCAGCTAGGTGGCTCAGCGGATAGAGCATCGGGCCTGGCATCAGGAGGACCCGAGTTCCGGTTTGGCCTCAGACATTTATTAACTGTGTGACCCTGGATAAGTCACTTTACCCGTTTGCCTTAACCCACTGGAGAAGGAATGGGAAACTACTTTGCCAAGAAAGCCCCATGGACAGCATTGATGCAGTACGGTGCACAGGGTCACATTCAGGCAGAACAGATCAGATGGTAGCTGTGGCCCAGTCTTAGTCCCAAGGGAGGAATCCTGCTCCCATCATCCCCCAGTCCCCTCCAGTGACCCAGTTTCCCAAGTCGTCTAGTCCACCAGCAAGTTGATGAACATGTGGAAAAGATGCAGCGGCTCTTAGGGAATGGAGCCCATTCCCTCCTGAATATTCACTCTAGGTCTCCCCGAACACCCCCAGAAGCCTTCCCAGAAGCCCCTTGGCTCCCAAAGGCAGAGTCTGTGACACTAGAGCCGGAGGGGGCCTTCAGACCCGCAGCTGGGCAAACCGACTGGCAGGACTTCCAGAGCGGCTGATCTATCGAGTCTGGAGCCAGAGCCGAGCAAGTCGCCGGAGAGACGAGTCCTTATCGTTCCCGCCACCCCCCTCCTTCCATCGGGCCTCGGCCCTGGCGCAAAAAAGCAGAACTTCCCAGACCAAGAGAGAGTTGGAGCAGAACTTTATTCCCCTTCAGGCGGGAAAGGGAGTGGCAGATGCATGTCCCCTCCCCCCAAAAACTTATCTGAACAAAATAAAACAAAAAAAAAATTAAGAACAAAAACAAAACAAAAAATACCCAACTGTTTCTGAGCCTAAGGACCAGAGAGGTGTTTAGAGCAAGGAGCAGGAAGCAGCCAGCCGGGGACACCTCCGCACGGCGACGAGGGGGCGGCCTAACCCGCGCCAGTAGTACAGTGGGAGTGCCGGCCCTCCCCTCCCCTCCCCCCAGTCAGGAAGCAAGGGGGCCTCCGCCGCCGCCTGTGGGGACAGACGCTTCCCCACCCGCACCACATCCGGGGTGGGCCTCCGGGGTGGGTCTCGGGAGGACACAAGGTTAGGAAAATAGTGATGGAGGAGGTGTGGGAAGAAGGTAAATTCTCCTCCTTGTAAACTGATCCACAGGTCAATACTGGGGGTAGGTAGGAAAGAGGGTCGGGAGCCAGTGGAAGGCAGCTGGTGTGGGCTGGGAGGGGAAGAGGTGGGAATCAGGGCATGGTGATGTGATAGGGGCTCCCCGGGATGTGCTCCTCGCCCCACATGACCATGAGGGTGTAGTCGCCCTTCTCCTTGAGCAGGTAGGTGATGGTGTAGAGGCCGCCGCTGACATGCTTCACCAAGATCTCCTCGCAGGGGGTCTTGGGGCCCTGGACCCCCACCATGAGGATATTATTACCTAGGAGAAGGAGAGAGAGCTCAGACATGTCTTCTAGCCCAACACCACCCAGGGGGTCCTGGTGCTGAGCACTGGCGGCCTGCCGGGACACGCCCCCCACAAGCTGGCTTTCCAGAGCAGAAGGCTCGGGGAACAAAATCGGGCAACCCGGCCATGGCGAGGGGACACGCGCAAGGGATCGGAGGGAGGTGACAATGGAGGACACACACAAGGGCTCGCAAATGGCTCAAAAAGCCAGTGCTCCAGTTGCTGCTGAAGAGCCCGCTTAGGCTGCCGAGTGGCCAGGGCTGGGAGAAAGGCAGGAGGTGCGAGCTGCGAGTAGCAGCTCGTTTGGCACTGCTTGGCTGGGGGCACCGGGCTGGCCCCCAGTAACAACCCTAGACTCTTTAACACGTGACCTTTCCAAAGGCCTGCGGTTTCTAACCCCAAAGCCCTGGTCTAGAAACGCAGAGATAGGAGCAGGGATCGTGCTCCTCCTGGGTATTAGGGAGTGCCACAATGCACAGAGCTCCAGGGGAGGAGTCGGGAAGAGCCGGCCTTGGTGGGCACCCCTATGAGGCTCACTTCGCATGTGACGAGCGCCTTCCTGCCGGGCCACACAATAGGGGTCACAGAAATGGTCATCTCTCCCTCCTCCCACCCCTCTGTCCGGGAAGGACAAATCATTTCCCCGAAAAGGATCGGCCCAGATACAAACTGGTCTGGAGTCGGGAGTGCCGTGTGACCCTACTAACTGCTCAGGACCCCACTCTCTCTCTCCCCTGGTTCCCCTGCCCCCCCACTCCTTCCCATCTCCTTTGCTGGCTGTTCCTCCAGATGTGGCCCTCTAACTGTGGGTGTCGCTCAGGGCTCCATCCTGGGATGAGCCTCCATGTGTCAGCTCCAGGTGTTCTCTCTAGTTGTTCTCCAGGTGTGGAACACTTCCCCTCCTCTGCTCCAACTACTCACCTCCCGGCTTCCTTTTAAGGTTCAACTAAATCGGCACTTTCTATAGGCAGCCTTCTTCGAGGGCTTTTATTTCAGTGCCTTCCCTCTGAGACCCTGGGGGGGGGGCAGCCTACACAGGTCTCCCCCATTAACATAAGCTCCTTTGCTTTGGATCAGTGAGCGTACACCCACTGTTCGAATCCCCTGCTTCCCCTTCAAGTTCTTATACTTCCTGGGCCCCACAAGAGTGGCAAGGTTGCCCAGGGGGTCATTTTGGACCCCGATTCCCACTCCCAGCCCCAGAATCCCTTTCCCCAGTTTCTGGCCCAGTCCCCATGCATGCCTGCTTTGCTGCAGTCCACAGTGAAAGAGTTCTTCTGGCCCACAAAGGCCTTGCTGAGCCCCAGGCCCTTGGCCACCACCTTGCTGGCATCGGAATGGAGCTTGGGGAGGGCCCGAGACTGCAGGGGCGCTTCGCCTTTGGTTACCGAGTCGACGAACACCGACGAGGTCTCGTGAAGACTGTGGCTGCTGACCAGTCGGGGACCTACAGGGCAGATGGCGCGTGAGAATGCGAGAAAAAAGAGGGGATCCAAGGCCGGGAAGGGGGGAGAATCAGTCCACACCTGTGACTTTGGCCTTGAAAGGGCTGCCCACGATGTGGTAGGGGCCTCCATACTTGATGGAGATGAGGTAACTGCCAGGCGCCATGGGCGTGTAGGTTACCCGGTAGCCTTCGGAGCACTCCTGACAATCCATTTTCACCTTGGAAGGGCCATCGATGGTGACAGATAAGGCGCCAGCTCCAGCGCTGCTGGTGTTGACAATGAACTCTGCTGGGCTCCCTGGTGTTGAGGGAAGAAGAGGAAGGTTGTCCCAAAAGGGAAGGGAGAAAGGAGGTTCCCTGAACCTCGTTCTCTCCAGTTCTGGCTCAACGGTGCAGAGGAAGGGAACGGGCCTGCAGATCTGGCGGGCGCCGGTGCTGGGTCGGAGAGCCTCAGCACTTCTGCTGAGCTTTGTGACCAAGACGGGAAAATGGGGGACTTTAAAAAGCGTAAGAAATCACTCTGAACCCCAATGTCGGTTTATTTTTCCCTTTGAGCTTCCCAAGTGGACAAATGGCTAAGGCAGACCCGTCCCAATGTTGCGGAGGGAGAAAGACAAGGACCAATGGGGTCGTATGTAAGGCAAGGCCGGGATCGAGCTCTCTAGAAACAGCTGGAGCAGCCACTCAGGTGAAGGAGAGGTCATGGCCCCAGAGAGAGGGGCTTCTGCCTGGGGTGGACACCGAGACCTGGGTGACAATGGCCAAACATCTGACAGCAAAGCAGGGCAGTGAGGGAAGTTAACTTTGTGGGAGGCCGGCAGGTTCCCCGTCAGGGCTCTGATCTAGAACGAGCTGCCATTGGATGGGCATTTCTGTGTTCCCGTTCCTTCCCCAGCCACATGTAGCAGGAGTGGGGGGTCTGAAGCTGGTTATAGTGTCCGTGCATAAGACATGCTTCTAGGGGTCACGGGGGTAGAGGCCGGAAGACTCAGCGGGCCGAACACGGAGCTTGATCTCAGATGGGCCGAGCTGGGGTCTGGAGACCCCGCCCAGTCTCCCCACCACAGGGGTGACACACCTACCTCCTCAGCTGTTGGGAAAAAAGGGTCTGGCAAGTGCTATGGGCCCGGGGTAGCTTAGACGTCGAGCACCTGGCCGAGCATGGGCAAGGCCTCCCATGCCCCGGCTCGGCCAAGGCTCGACTTCTGGGCCAAAGGTAAACACTGATTCCTGTTGAAAGCTGGTTCAACGGAGCCCAAAGGCCCAGCAAGCTCTCAGGCCAGAGAGATTCCTTCTGGCTAGCGTGAGCATCCCTTGAGACGAGTACCGGTGACCCCCTAACGGCAGAGGGCAGAGAGGGATTTCTTCCCAGAAAGAAGACCTGGCTCTGTCCCCAGCCAGTTGCTGGGCCCTGGGGGGCCATGCTGCACCATCACTGGCAAGCTCTGGCTCCTGCGAGCACACCCGTCACCTTCCCTCGTCCCTTCGTCACTGCGGACCTACCTGTGACCCCACCTTCGAGGCCTGCCCCATAGGCGGATACCATGCCCGGATCCCCTCCTTGCCCGGGCTCTCCCACACGGATCTTGAAGGGGCTGCCGGGGATGTGGGAACCGTTGAATTTGACATCGATCAGGTAGATGCCGTTCTCTCGGGGAATGAAGCGCACGGCGTACTTATCTGATGGGGAGAGGGGAGGTGAGAGAGCGAAGAGGAGATCCCACCGACCCCCACCCCTCCCAGAACTCTGCCCCGGACGTGCCAGCCCGTCCGAGGCCTGTCTGAGGGACAGCTGTGACCCCGCTCATTTCCCCAACAACCACAGTCCGAGCCCCTTCCTGCCACCTTACTGGCAAACTCTGCTCTCAGGGGCCGCCGCCGGCCCGTGGGGCCTCACCCCTACACTGTGTTGTGAAATTTGCCCGATAGACCACAAGCACGTGTCCACTGCTCTTCTGCTTGGGAACACGGGGCCCACACGGAGCCGCAGCAGACACGGCCGGGGCCGTTACACACAACGGGAGCGGCCTCAGGGCCTGTACTCATTTGGAGGGGAGTCTTTCTAAAGCGGTGACCAGGCCTCCGTCTCCAGGGCTGGCACCATGTGCCGGGGCAACATAAACGGACGGGGCGGGGGCGGCTCCCGTTCTCCGGGCCTTTGGAAAGTGTCTCCCGTGTGTGATACTCTAGCTCCGACGCCAGAAGAGGCGGACGGGCCAGCTCGGTCCTCCTGCTCTCCGCCCCTGCCCTGCCTGGCCCAGGGCCACTGGACCTCACCTTGGTCAATCTCGGTGACGTAGCATTCCTCTAGGGCCCCTGAGGGGCTGTGGACCTTGGCATCAATGACGCCCGTGGCCCCATTCAGGCTGACTGCAAAAGAGGCTGGCTGGTTGACCTTTAACCCTGACTCCTGGAATCACAGCACAGGTGGTTAGAGCCCATCAGGGAGCCAGGTTGGTTTGGGGGCACACGGAAGGGGATGGCACGGAGGGACGGAAGGGGAAGGGGGGTGAGCAAACGGGTAGGAAGAGCAGCTCCAAGGCCTTGTCCAACTTACCCACTCGGCAGCAAATTCAGTTTAAAGAGGGAGAGCAAGGGGCGCCCTGGGAGAAGCAGCGGAAGCCACACCCACACGTGGCTCACACCCACACCTGCCACACACACACTCTCACACGGGAGAATGAAGGGAAGGACACTCGCGTCACCAGCACGCAGCCTTGCTGGGCTCTCCCTCTTTAAACCTCAGCCCTGGTACACAAAAGGCACCGAGATCTGTTAAAAGCCTTTAGATCTGAGACACGAGAAAAACCCCCAGCGGTGAGCAGGGGCGGGTGCCAGCCCTGGGCAGGGAGGGGCACAGCCAGGCCAGGAGCTCCTGCGTCCTTCCCCGCCAGCCCGGACGGAGCGCTCGGCTCGCCGATGCTCCCCACTCCTGGCCGGGGGCAGTCCGGACTCCGGGCCTTCGTCCTAAGCTCTCCCCCGTGGCAGGGTCCGGCCTGGCGCTGCCCGCGTCCTGCCCAGGGGGGCTGGGCCCTGCAGGGGGAGGGTTTCTCTCAGTGCCTCACCTGAAGGCTAGAAACAGTAAGGCGCCGGGCATCGCCAGACGGGGAAGCCACGGGCACCACGAAGGGGCTGTCGGGGATGTGGTCGTCGTTGAACTTCACCGAGACCTCGTAGTCGCCTGGGCGGGAAAAACGAGGCGTTAGGTGCCAGACTCTAGGGCGCCTGGCCGTGTCCCCCCTCGGGAAGCCCACTCTGGGCTGCTCTCGCAAGCCCTGCCGACCCCCACCCGGCCCGGCCCGTACCCTGACCTGTGCCCCGACTAGTCAAACCCAGCTGTGGGGGGCTGGCGCCACCGGTGCTTCCCCATAAATGGAGGCAACCCTCCCAAGTGGAGATGACCCCTTGTGGACGGAGGCAACGCTCATAAACGGAGGCACCCCCTTTCGCTGGGGCTAGCCCAATACCCATCTACTGCTTGCTGCTCCCTGGTCCCAAGAGCAGAGGTCGGCCTGCGGGGCGGCAACGCACCACGACCAAACGGCCACGGCAGGGGCAGAGGGGCTCCCCGGCACTTAGCTCTTTGCCTCAGTGCCATCGCTAACCACAGTTCTGTCTCCCCTTGAAACGGGGGAACTCCCCAGAGCTGAGGAAAGAACTTCGTCTCCTCCTTCAGGTGGGGGGGCTCCTTAGAATCAGGGGGGCTTTGTCTCCCCTTCAGATGGGGGGCTCTCCAGAGCCGGGGGCCTTGTCACCCTCTTCAGATGGAGGGGGCTCCCCAGAGCCAAGAGGGGGCCTTGTCCCCTTCACATGTGGGGCTTCTTGTCTCCCCCTTCAGATTGGGGGCTCCCCAAGAGTAGGGGCCACGTCTCCCCCCTCAGATCGGGGGGTTCCCCCAAGGACAGGGGCCATGTCTCTCTCCTCAGACCAGGGGCACCCCAAAGGTGGGGGCCTTTGACCTCAAGGGGCTCCTAAGGCCAGGGCTGGCTCTACATCTTTCCCCAGGGGTCCGTGGCCCTCCTCCATAGGCCCCAGCCACCGAAGAGCGCGGTGGCTGAGCCGGGGAGTCCACCTCTCCAGCTGCTCAAGAATCAGTTATGAGTCTGTCCAACGGCCACCGGGGCGAGGCCGACTGCTCCTGTGGGGAACTCTGTGTGGGAGCACAGGAAGGTCCACACGAGGCGTGGTCCGCCATGACATGTGGCCCGCCGTGGCACGGCCTGCCCTCCCACCCCCCACCTACCGGGCTCTTGGACCACATAGGAGACGCCACAGGAGCCATCCTTGCGGTCCTCAAAGGAGATCTCAGCCTTGCTAGGGCCTTCGACAGCAATGGCGAGGCCCCCAGCGCCAGCCTCCCTCGTCCAGATGCTGAACTCCGCTGTGGAAGGAGAGGGAAACACGTGTGAGGGGCTCGAGTGCCGCAGCTCCAGCTCGGCGCCTACACTCGCCGGAAGAGCGCCGACTCGGATCTGGCAGAGCCCCGCACTTAAAAGCTCGCCTCTGCCACGGCCGAGCCGTGCGCCTTTGGGGGAGTCCTAAGTTCCAGAGGAGTCGACACACTGGACGGCACAACGGGTCGGCCCGATGACAGCCAACACTGACACGGCGGCATCTCGAGAGGCTGCCGAGTGCCTCGACGTGGCCGTCTCGGTGTGTCCCCCCGGAAACCTCTGGGGGCTGGCATTACAGCGGGAAGGCAGGCCCTCGGTACAGAGACAGGTGGAACGGCTGGCCCGAGACCAGAGGGCTCCAAAAGCGGGGCCAAATTGGCTTCCAGGCTCAGGAGTAGGGGACTGCAATGATGGGCCTCCATCTAGCACGGCCCCAGGCTACCTCTCCCAGTATCCAGCGGGTCTCCCAGCTGGCAATGCCCAGGTCCCACCTGGCTTTGGGCATGCGAGTTGGAATGAAGCAGTCTGTCCCACTCTCCCCATCCCAGTACAGATGCCCCAACCTGGCCCTCGCTCCTCTCCCTCCATGTCTCCTAGGGGCGTGCGGCAGGCTCCCTGGACAAGGTTGCGTCACCCTCTCAACCCGGGGATGCCTAACGAGCCCCGTGAAGGAAGCGCTCCCAAATCCCCACGTGGTGCAAGGGAGGAGGGAGGCTGTGGGGGCAGGGGCGTGACTTACCTGGCACTCCAGCTTCTGCCCTCTCTAGGCCAGGTCCACCAGCACGGACTTTGTGGGCGCCCCCTTCTCCCAGGGGTCCCACTGTAAACTGGAAGGGGCTGCCAGGCACATGTTGCCCCTTGTACTTGACGATGACCGTGTGCACCCCCATCTCGGTAGGTACAAAGCGGATGCAGTAGGTGTTGTTCTCTCCCTCCAGGATCTCAGCTTCATGGGGCTTGCCCGAAGGGCTGGTCACCTGGGCCGTCATGTCTCGGACGCTGATTTCTGGAGGCAGAGAGAAGAGAGCACACAGATGGTGGGCAAGGAAGGAAGATGGGATGCGGGCCGGGCGGCCGAGGAAGGAAGATGGGATGCGGGCCGGGCGGCCGAGGAAGGAAGATGGGATGCGGGCCGGGCGGCCGAGGAAGGAAGATGGGATGCGGGCCGGGCGGCCGAGGAAGGAAGATGGGATGCGGGCCGGGCGGCCGAGGAAGGAAGATGGGATGTGGGCCGGGCGGCCGAGGAAGGAAGATGGGATGCGGGCCTGGCCAGGTAATTGTTTCAGGAGACCTGAACCCCTCTAATCCCCTGGCTTCAGAGGCCTGTGCCTTCCCTGCCTTCATTCCAACTGCCTCCCAGCCTGGAAGCTCCCGGCTATCTGACTCACACCTGGACCGGAAACAGGAGGGGGGAGAAGGGGATGGGAAAGCTACGTTGGCCTCCAATATACCCTGGCCCCCCCCAAGACCCTTCCTGTCCCCTGCTGTGATCCCCCAGGAAGCCACTGCCTTCCTTGTCCCCGCCCTGCCTCCTGGACCACAAAGGTTCAAGCTTTGGTTTCCAATTGGATTCTTCTAGCTTTGGAGCGACTTGGGGCTCATGGGAAGGCCCAGGCAGGGAAGTCAGAGACGGCGCCACCTCAGGTACACCTACCGGGGATTTTCAAGCTGAGGTCACAGTGACTGCCGACATTGGCGACCGAGGGGGCTCTCCGTCTCCGAGTGATGCTTTCCTTTACGCGCCCCTCACCGGTCACTTTGACGGAGAAGGGACTGCCTGCAGAAGGCGGAATTCCACCATGTGTTAGTGCCAGCTCCTCCCAAAAAGCAGGGTGATCCTCCTGCTCCCAATGGGCAGGGCCTCACTGCCACACCTACTGCTTTAGCCAGGGGCAAGGTATACAGTAGAAGGCTCAGTGGGCACGCCAACGTGCCAGGAAGGGAGCCGGTCCGCTCGCCTCCCTTGGCTGGGCTGCTCCAGAGCAGCACGTGCTCACATGCCCACTCCCGGGGGGCATCAGAAAGGTCCTGGAAGGCATGCTTCTGTCTCTCCCCCCTCCCCCCACGCATTTTCCCACATGGCCGAGGCCCTTGGCCCGCTCTCACCTGGGACATGCTGGTCGGCAAACTTGATGTTGATGATGTAGTTTCCAGGTTCTGTGGGGCAGTAGGTGACCTTGCAAGTACCATCTTCTAAGTCCTCGGTATTGATGTCAACTTTGCTGGGACCCTCAATGGACAAGCTGAGCCCTCCATAGCCTGGCCAGAGGAAGCAAGACGAGGTCCGGCCTGGCTCTCCCTCCTCCCCTCCCCCAAGGCTTGCTTTTCTCAACTCCCTGGCCTCCCATCCCCCCGCCTGGGCGGTGACAGTCACCTGCATCCCGGGTATCGATGATGAACTCGGCTGGTTCAAAGGTTCGGCCTTCGTGGAGGCCTTGGCCGGAGACATGCACCCGGCTGGCGTCCCCGATCTCCGACTGGCTGATCATCACCGTGATGGGGCTGTTGGGGACATGTTGCCCGTGCTTCTTGACATTCACCAGGTGCTCTCCTATCTCTTTGGGCACGAACGAGATCCCTGTGATGGGCACAACAGAGCCCGGTGAATGCGATGGGGCAAGAACAATTAAGCCCCACTGGGCTGAAAGTCGCCGTGGAGCTCTCGGGTGAGTTCTATCCCCCCCCACGTCTGTCTGTCTTTCTCCTTCCCTCTGTGTGCGGGTGTCTCTCTTGTCTCCCCCCAGCCCTCTCTCCTCCTCCAGCTGTTGGAAAGTCTGCTTGTGCCTCACTGTCCTATGGGTCTCATCCTTCCCTGACCCATATCCTGCCAAGTAGCCTGGCTCATTAGGATTGCTGCCCCATGTTCATTCCCAGCATCACCCACGTCCATGTAGGGAAGGCTCTCAGAGGGGATCAGTCAATTCCCCATGGGGGAATCCCAGAATCCCACAGTCAGAGGGGAAGTCGTCGGCCAAGCCGGACCTAAGAAGCCACCCAAAGGGAGCCACCGCTCCTGTCCCCCCCCCACTGTCTGGAACAGTCCCACTGTGCCTTCCCCTGCGGCCCACAGACAATCAGCCTCAGCAACACGAGAGCCTTGAGGATTACTTAAAGGGAGGGAGTGTTTCATCTCCCCCAAATCTTGCTTTTTCCAGACAAAACGTCCCCAATTCCCATAACCACTCCTTAGATGACCCAGACCTTTGTCAAGGCCTGATCATCCTAGCTGTCAGCCTCTAGACTCCGGCTTAGCAATCTCCCTCTTAGCTCAACTTCCAACGGTTCCAGCCGGGACAGACCAAGGAGGGATGGTCGCCACTCCCTTCTGAGCAGCCATGCACATAGCCCACGGTCCCACCCAACCCCCCACTGACTCCCACTGAGCCGGCGGAGCCCCTGATCTTTTCCCTGCGAGGCCCCGTCTGCCCCTTGTCTTCACCTTCTGGCCTACATTTCTCTCCTTGCCCCCTGACCCATGTGGCCCTGGTTGATTGGAAGGCAAGCCGAAGACCTTCCCTTCCTCCCTCTTCCGTTTCATTGTGCTTGGTTTAGCCTTTGATTCTGGGCCTGCCCACGAAGCTCTTTCGAGCCTGGCTTGCTACCTCTGAGGTCTGATATGTGCCAGTGGGCGCGCCATCCCCAGTAGGTGGGCCTCTTCTTGAATGCTAGCGGTACTGGAGCAATCACTACTTCCCCCTGGGCCAGCTCCAGTTACTGCTAAGTCTTTCCTTATACTTGGCAGTAACCTGGCACCCTCGGACTTCCTCCCTTGGTTCCTAGGGTTAGAGGAGAGCAAATGGGAGCTTCCTAACCAACGTGGCCGTTGCGCAATCTCTTGAGCAGGCAGGGCTCCTCTCGGCCCGACGGGGGCACAACCGTTGCCGTGAGCTGGCTGATGTCGGTCTCCGTGATGTTGAGGGGGATGTCGGCAGCCGAGCCCACCTTCAGGTGGGACATGCGCATGGAATCGTCACCTGTGGGGAGAGTGACCACGCTGGGAGGCAAACAGAAGCTTGACCTCTTTCCTCACCCATGACGTTCTCGATCGGATGTGAAGGGGGGGGACACACGCTTGAGACTCCGTGCCCTGTGGCCGTGCCGGGGAAGAGAAGCCCAGGGGTGGCGTGGGAGCGTTCATATGCACTGCCACTTCCTGGCCCGTTCTCTTAGCGTCTCACACTTTGGGATCTAGCAGCCGGTCTAGGAGCCGAGATGGGCCCAAGAACATCGTCCCGCCTGCCCCGAGAGACCCGTACCTGTGATCTTGGCCGTGAAGGGGCTGCCGGGGATGTGCTTGTCGTTATACTTCACCAGGATACTGTAGTCCCCTGGGAGGACCGGGAGGTACGAGACAGTGCAGGTGCCGTCCTGGTTGTCCGTGCAGCTGATGTCGGCCTTTGAAGGGCCCTCGATGGCCAAGGACAAGCCCCCTGGAGAAGGCACACCGTGAGCCCAGAGGCTCCAGGAGGGGGAAGGGGGGGAGCTGAGCCCCGAGTCTTCCAGGGACTCCTTGAGGGCTTGATCCAAATCGGGGGTTTTGTTAAGTACCTCCGGGTCACCCGCAGTCTGCAGGTGTATACTATGCGCGACACATGCAGATCCCCCCCCCCCCACTTCAGCACCGGGGGTACAACACGGCTCCTTTCCTCGTGGAGCGTGCATTGTCGGGAGGAGGCAGCGGCAGGGGATCCACGTTAAGAAAGGAAGGGGAGGAGAGCATGCTACTGCCCAGGAAGAAGCGACAGGGCTATGGCCCGCTGTCCCATCACGTCTATAGGGTCCCGTGCTGGGGAGATTCCAAGGAATCGGCCCGGGGAGGTCCGGAAAGAGTCCTCCCTATTTAGTGAGAATCTCTAGGAAAAGCAGGAAGGGGCCCAATGGACTCCTGGGATGGCACTGCCACCTCATGCCACACACTGACCATGATCTGCATGTTAAAGACCGTGAGCTCAAGTGAGAAGACCTGGATGTTAAAGGCCCCGAGCTCAGCTGAGAAACTGGGCTGGGAAGGGGCTCACTGCAGGAAGGCAGGAGCTTCTTGGGAGAGGACAGGACCATCAGCTGCCCTGCCGTGCAGAGCTCAGGGAGCTGGCCAGAGTGCTGAGGGGCTTGCCTCAGTCTACACAGGGGTCATCTGTGCTAGAAGCGGAGTCCAGTCCCGGGTAACCTAGGGCCAGCTCTCACTTCACCGGTCACTGCACTTCTCCAAACCAAAGCAACGAAAAAGGGAGATCCGGGACCCTTCCCAGGGATGGCTGAGAGGCAAATGCAAACAAGCAAGGGTGCGCGGCCATTCAATGAAGCTCAATTCAATAGCTTTTGGGGGAACACAATGAATGTGACCAGGGTGAGAGGGATGGGAGACGGGCGGAGTGGGGACCGGACCTTTGTGCTGGCGAGGGGCCGACTGACAAAACTCTACGGGGACTAATGAGATAGGCTCCGACCAGAAACCACGCATGGGGCTAATGGATATTAACACAACGCTGCTCCCAAGACTGTGATGAGCACTCCAAGAGACATTCCCAGCGATCCGCTCCAGCAAACTGGCAAAAGGGGCACCACGGGGCAGCTAGGGGGCGCAGCGATTAGAGCACCAGCCCCGATATCAGGAAGACCTGAGTTCAAATCCGGCCTCAGATACTTAACTGCTCCTAGCTGTGTGACCCTGGGCAAGTCACTTAACCATAATTGCCTCAGCAAAAAAAAAAAAAAAAAAAGAAGAAAGAAAAAAAAGAAAAAGAAAAAAGAAAAAGGGGGGGGGCACCACAAGAACAGTCCAAGTTGGAGGGGTGAGCACAGAACCATAGGCCCAAATTTCCTGGAATTATGTGGAGGAGAAGCCAAATGTCCCCACCCTCACCCCTAGCTGGACACCCGCTCCGAGAAGGACGGAAGCGTACAGAAAGCTATTCATAGCAATGCTCTTTATGGCGGCGATGGAGACCGAGGACACAGCCGGGCGCTTGAGGGCTGGCTCAGAACACTGCGGTATGTGACTACAATGACGGGCAGGGCCTTCTAAGAGGCGATAAACAGCATGAAAAGAAGCAGAGGGAAAGAGGCGAGCAGCCAGGAAAACAATTCTTCTACACTATAGGGGGCAGGAGGGACACCTGAGTGACAGGAAAACAAGGGGGATCCGGAAAGCAACAGCACCAATAACGGGGAGCCTTCCAGGGAGGTGGCATAGAGAGCTGGCCTCCGGGAGAGTGGTGGGCCCCGACTGCCGGAACGCGGAAGAGGAGGGGCCGGACCGTCCCAGAAACGAATGGAGAGCGGGAGGGAGACAGATCTGCCACTGGAACAGTGTGGGGGAGGGCAAAGAGAAAAGGCCAACAAGGTAGTCTGGGTGGAGAGCCTGGCAAGCTTGTGGGCAGGGGCTTGACTACAAAGTGAGGGCTGGATGGGGAGGAGACCGCACAGGCCCGGAGTTGGCAGCTCTCAATCCCGAGGCCTGCTTTTCCCCTCCTCCTCAGCCTCCCTCGGGTCTCCCCTCGGTCCAGGTTTTGCTTGAGAATTCCTACTCAATTGGGAAGGCAGAAGGCCCCAAGTTGACCGTAAACCTAAGGGGCTGATTCAGCTTCTCTGGCCCCAGCTGGGCCCCCTGCCTCCCACACCCGTAGTCATGTGATCTGACTTGACAACGCTTTTGGGTCCCCTGGCAGCCCTGTCACCAACTCGGGGGGAACCCTGACACAGGTCCGTCACAGGGCCCGTTTCCCAGATCTGTAGGAACCTACATCCTCGGGGTGGACATGTCCTCCCTCCCCAATGGAACCTGCTCTAGTTAGGGGCAGATGCAGGCTCTTCCTGTGTCAGAGGCCAGCCACGGCCCCTCTATCCACTACGCCACGCTGACCAGCGTCTGGAACTTAAAATCTGCTCCATAACCTCCCAAAGCAAGAAGAGAAGGTAGTGGGTAAACCAAAGCAGCCTGAAGGCAGCCCTGTGTCCTTACCTTCCCCTGCGTCCTTGGTGTTAACAGTGAAGATGGCTGGTTTGTTCACTAGTCCGTGAGTCAGGCCCGGACCGTAGGCGGTGACATGGCCGCTGTTGACATAGTCCACGTAGAACTGCAGCGGGCTTCCTGCGGGGAGGGTTGGGGCTCAGCCGGGTAGGCCCTTTGATGCCCTGGAAGCCGAAGCCTACCCTGGGGC
Source organism: Sminthopsis crassicaudata (assembly GCF_048593235.1). Taxonomy (NCBI): domain Eukaryota; kingdom Metazoa; phylum Chordata; class Mammalia; order Dasyuromorphia; family Dasyuridae; genus Sminthopsis; species Sminthopsis crassicaudata. The sequence goes on along the minus strand of NC_133623.1, from coordinate 82,027,915 downwards.
TCTCCCCCACCGAAGGGCTTGGCCCACTTAGCTGCCCCCCGCCCCTGCCCAAGTGGCGCGACCCGTCTTGGCCAGGCTTCTCCAAGACTTCCCATGATGTCAAGAGTCACCGGGCCCAAACACGCAGCAGTCAGGCCCACCTGGGATGTGCATACTGTCGTAGCGTATGTCCATCTCGTGGAGGCCCGCCTCGGTGGGGGCATAGCGCACGGTCACAGTGCCGTCCTTGTTGTCCGTGATGGAGGGCTTCGCCACCTGGCCCGACGGCATGCGGACCTCTCCTGCGGGGACCAGAGACGTCAGAGATGGCTGCAGAGGGCCTTGCCCGGCACCCGTGACGAGGAGCCGCGGCGAGCCTCCGGCTCCCCTCTCCCCTTGCTTCCCCCCTCACCTGTGATCTCTCCCTTTTTGATGGTAAAGGGGATGACCAGGTCGAAAGGCCGCAGGCCGGCGACGTCGAGCCCGTTCACCCCCACCAACGGCCGTTCTGCGGTCTGTGAGGCAAAGGCAGACATGAAGATGCTCCAGGTTAGGGGTGGTAGCCGGGAACTAGAGCTAGGCTGGGGAGGGGGAATGAGGCGCCCTCGGTCAGAGGGGCCTGTTTCTGAGCTGGGGTTTCTTCCTGTGTCAGTCCTCGGTGGGAAGCCCAAGTCAGGCTCTGGGACCTCGGAGGCCCCGCCTAGTGCACCACAAGCTTTTGGAGACCCTGGCCTTTGCACCGTCAGCACCCATCATTTATACCGGGCTCCTTGTGACCGAATGTTTTTCCAGTGGGAGGTGGCTAGGTGACCTCTGGGGCCCAGTAAGGAAGCAGCCGAGTAGGAACACAGAAAGAAGGCCCGAGCTGGGGCCCAGAGGGCTTCTTTTTCACCCTGTGCTCTGACTGAACAGCCCAAGAGCCACGCTCTAATGGATCCAAGGCCCTCTGGCCGAGAGCAGCCTCTGGTTCTGTCTCAGAGGCGAGCAGAGGGACTCGTACCCAAGGTTGCTGGACACCCGGCGCATACGCGTACGGAGCTGACAACTGCTGGGCCCGCATCTGCTGAGTGCTGGGCTGGTCCCCGTCCAGGGCCTGCAGGGAGAAAGAAGGCCATTAGCAGGCGGAGCAGCTGGAGCCAGCCCGGACGCCCTTCTTCCGGAATGCCTGAATCAGGGAGCGAGAGCCAGGCCGTCGACGCCCATGGCTCTAGCGTGCTCAGCTAGGATAGGAGGGAGCAGGCCCGCCTCAGCATCTGGGCCCCCGGAGGGGGGGCGATGTGGGGTGCGAGAAAGCGCTGGACGAGCCTCCTTTCGGAAACCAGTGGGAAAGGCTTGTCCTACCTGGCTGGCTTCTTGTCCCCATTGCCCCAAGAGAGCAAAAAAAGGGGCTCTGGAGCAGCCAGCGGGAAAGGGCTTGTCTGACCCACTGTCACGTGGGGGAGGCTGGGAATGGGCTCCCCAGCTTGAATCCCAGAAGATAAAGGGCTCATGTGTGCGGGCACCATGTGAACAGAGCCCAGCTGCTAACTCTGGGGTAGAGAGAGACAGCCCCGGCTCCACCCTCACCCAGGACTGTGGCTGCTGAGGCAGATCGGTGGCTCTCGTGGCCTTTGGAAAAAAAATCAGGCCCAGATTAGGGAGGGGCCCCAGGAACTGAGGCATCGAGGATGCTGCCATTCTCTCTGCCGTGTTACCCGTCGCTCGACCTCTCACTTTGTCACGGTCGGTAAAGGGACGAGGGTGGGAGAAGCTTCCCCCGAAACCAGAGCCCTTGTCCACTGCCTTGGGAATGAGCAGCGACCCCCAAATCCCAAACACGTGGACAGCTGGGGAGCCCGGCACAGAAAGGCTCACGCCCTTCGTCTCCCCCCGGCCAACTCACCATGACCTGGAAGGGGCTGTTGGGAATGTGCTCGCCCCCGAAGCGGACGCAGATGATGTATTTGCCCGGCTGGGGGGCCGTGTAGAAGATGTCAAAAGTCCCATCTTCGTTCTCCACCACGTCCACGTCCACTTCCGTGCCGTCAGGGGTGCACACCGTGCACGTGACCTTGCCTTTGCCGGCAGCCTTGGCGTCCACGGTGATCACCGTCTCCTCGCCAATCTGGATGGTGGGGCCGATGCCGGTGCCTGGTGTGGGGCGGGGGAGGGACGGTGAGCCCGGGCCTTCGGCCGACCCTGCGGTCCCCCCCTCCACGACTCCCCAAGCACAGCCAAGGGAGCCCCCATCTGTCCCAAGGGAAGGGGGAGGAGTTTCTCAGTGGGCAGGAAAGTAGCTCCTTCTCCATAGTGTTGGGGGCCACCCCGATCCGGCGGACCCGCCTTCCTCGCTCGGAGCGGCCGAGGCCCGGCTGCCGCTTAGCGTCCCAAAGGTGGGGGGAGCCCTCTGGGGTGCCGGGGGGCTGTGGGAGGGGCGGTCTCTGGCTCAGTGGTAGCAGTGAGTGTGCATCGTCAGCCCGTCTCCACTTAAGGACAGGCACATGCCCTGGCAGCGCAGCGGCCTCATCCCTCCTCCCGGGATTTGCGGAAGGAACCGAGAGCCCCCGGCCCCGGCAGCAGCGTGGGGGGCGCCGAGGTTCCGTGGGAAGTCCTGAGTTTCCTGACGACTGAGAACGCTCACCCCGTGGGAGATGCCAGCACAGCCAGACATGGGGCAGGGGCGGGAGCCGGGCGGGGCCTGGGCGAAGCGTGAGCGCACGCGAGTGCAGTCGGGGGGGGGGGGCCTCAGTGAGATGTTCAGGGCTCAGCGGGGTTAGCACAGCAGTAGTGGCGATGGCAGGGGGGGGGGGTGCACCGGGAGGGGGTGAAGCAGCAGTAACAGCAGCCGCCTAGCGGGTCCCACTGCAGCCTAAGTAGCGGGGCCTGGCAGTGACGTTTGAGAGCAAAGGGCCGAGGGCTGGGGCACCCCAGGGCTCATCTCGTTACACGGGAAGGTCTAGGCCCGAGCAGTTTCCGTGCCACCCTCGCTCCGTTCCCCGGGAGTTGTCTTGCCCCCCACGACTGCCGAGTAGAATTGAGCCGCCAGCCCCGAGTGCCTAGAATCTGGGCAGCTGTACGTATGAGAAGGGAGGCCGGCCAAGGGGTCCCCTGCCCGGGAAGGTGAGGCGGGGCGGACCCGGCAGTAGCCAGGGACATCCCGCTAGACAAAGCACCCACTGTGCTCACAGCAAAAGGCCTGCAGGGGGCACTTTAGCTTGCCCCGCCTCTGCTTGAGGGACACGGCTGATTCTCAGGCCATCTCCACTAAAGGCTCCACCACTCTCAGGTACGTGAGCTTCGTCCCGGCCCGGCCCACCAGTAGCCGATCTCACGTCTAAACGTCCCTGGGTACCCAGGGCTCAACGCACTGGGAGCGGGCTGAGCAGCAGCAGCCCGGCCCGGAGCAGCTGTCGCCCCCCCTCCTCGCCACTCAAACCCCCGGGTTTCCTCAGCAGCGCCGCTGGGCTCCCGACATGAGGGACGGGCCGCCCGAGGCCTTCCTCAGCGGTCTGGCCTCTGCCTCTCCGGCTTCCTGTGGCACCCGCCCCCCACACCACCTCGCCCTGGCTGACATTCCCCCGGCCTCCCCGGCCCCCTTCCGTGACTACTCCACTAAAAGCAACACAGCGAACGTGTATGTGACAACACCAACCCCGACAGAGGCCTACGGGACACCCGTCGCCAGAGGGGCGCCAGACCGGGCCAGGCCCCGGGGACACAAGCACAACATGGCTGCCGCCTTCCTGGGCTTTCTCTCTCCCCTCCCCAGGAACCAGAACGTGTGCAACTACGGCCCCCCATCTTGCCCTTTGGCTGGGCCAGCCTTCAAGGCCCGACTGCGGAGTTCCCTCCCTCGTAAGCCATCGGCTCCCCTGGCGAGGGCCGCCTCGGGTCCCCTCTCCGCTCTCCCCAGAGTCAGGGCCCTCGTTAAAGCAACGTCACTGCTCGGGCTTTGAGGAGCGATGGGTTAGTGGGCCAGGAATGGGGGGTGCGAGAAGATGCAGAACACTGTCTTCTGCCATGCCGGCGGAGCCACCTCCCCAGCAACACCCCCCCTGCCATGCACCCCCCGGAGGTGGGGAGAGGAGTCTGCGGATCCGGCCAAGGCTGGGAAGGGGACGGAGGCCCGCTCCGGGCCGGGGCAAACGACACACTCCCTCAGGCCTTGGGTCTGGGCCCTTGGGGAGGGGGAGGCGGGGTTTCCTCAGCTAGCAAGGAAGAGAGGAAGGGAGGATGGGAGGGAGACAGCTGCCCCTGGAGGAGGTGACGGGGGCAGGGCAGACAGAGAGCCAGGTACCAGGCCCAGCTTCCCTGGGAGAAGGGGCAGCGTTTGTGCCGAGATCCCCAGACCCCAAGGCTCCCTGCAAAGATGGTCCCTGTGGATGCCCCCGACCCAAACAGCTCACAGCCGCTCCCTAGAGAACCCGAGGGCCGAGGGGGGAGCCCCGGGAGAGCGCCTCGCCCGACAGAGCCCCCCCAACCCCGAGTCCACCCTCTCCTTGCCCCTCCCCCCAGCACTGCCCAGAGTGGCTGCAGCTGTGAACGGTTTGAGGGGAGCTGGGACAAGCAGGAAAGGAACCTGTCCCTCTGGACAGGGACGAATGTGGGGTATGCACCAGCAAGCAGCTTACCTAGCCCGTGACCTCCGATTGACACTGAGGTGAAAGGGCAGAGAGCAAGGAGAAAGGTCAAGTGAGAAAACCAGGTCACACCAGGTGCCAATGCCACCTGCATACCCACACACACGCGCGCACACACACGTCTGCACACACAGACAACTGGGGGGGCGGTGAGCAGCGGTGAAACGAGGGGTGTCTGTAAGAAAGCGAGTGTCTGCGGGGCCGCTGACCCGACCTCGGCTTGGGGGGAGGGGGCCCACCAACCCCTCCCCCCAGGGGGGCACGAGGCCCCTCCCCTGCCAGCCACTCTCACCTGTCACTGTGCACTTGCTGGCGTCCCCCATGGGCAGGGCCCGGACCCGGTATGGGGACAAGGGAATCTCGTCACCCCCATACTTGATGAGAATCGTGTATCTGCCCGTCATGTCGGGGACATAGGATACGGTGTAGGTGCCGTCCTGATTGTCCTGAATCGTGGTCTTCTTGGGTTTCCCTTCAGGGTCCTGCCATAAAGGAAGCCAGGATGAGAGGGGACCCCCCGAACCTAGTCTGCCCAGCACGCGGGACTCAACTCCCCCAGACTGAGAGCGGGGAAGAGACCAGAGCCTCGCAAGGTTACCCAAGAGCCCACGGGATTCAAACCTCAGCCCAAGAAACCTAGATGCTCAGGAGGACTTGGGAGGACCGTGGTCCAACCAACCGTGGTTTCTTTTATGGATGAGGGACCCGCGTGCTTAACTTCAGACCCAGATCCGGAACTTGGGTGTTCTTGACTCCAAGTCAGGGATTCTTAACCCGAGACCCAGGCGCTTAAGTTGTGACAAATATCCGGGGGGTCGCGTTGCACCTCAGTGAGCTCTTTTTTGAGCGGGTGCCTGTGCAAACCCGACTCGAAGAGAAGCCTCTCTTGAACCTGAGACGCCGGGGACCCAGGACACAAGCCCTTGGCCCAAGGAGCTCCCCCACCCTAAACCGAGCTCTGTTGCTACAGCTCCCCACTGCCACCTAGGCCAGCCAGCCTTTTGGGACACGGCCGTCCCAAGCAAGCAGCACACAGGGAGCACAGCAGCAAGCCCAAGGACTTCTGAGATGGGCTACATGAGAGATCTCTTCCTCTTCCTCCTTCAAGGTTTGGCTCTGTTCGCCCCAGGCTGCCCTTCTTACCCCCCCCCCCCCCATCTCTTTGTGACTCACCAGACAGCTCCCTGAGGGCAAGGCCCAGGCCTAGCTGCTGGTCCCTCCCGAGCCCCTCCGGGGCCTCCTCACTGCCTTGACCCCCCCCCTGGCGGGCCCTTGGCACAAAGAGCCTTCCCACCACGCGGCCGGCACCTTCCACTATCGTGGCTCCACTTACTTCCGAAGCACTTTGCTCATGAACAACCTCCTGCCGGGTAGGGCCATATACCGCTTGCCCTTTTGCAGGCAAGGCGCAACATCTGGCCCGCTCCTCCTCCGGCTTTTAGTCAGAGCCAGCTGTGGGCCCACGGGAGCGCTTGATAGCCAACACTCGGTGAGTGAATCCCACGGTGGGGCTGGGCTCCCCCTCCTCTAGGAAGGGCTTCCCTTCGCCTTTTGCAGCCTGGCCTTGTGGCTTTTATAATTAGGCGGGCACACCACCTCCCCCGAAGCCCACCAACCCACCGTGATCTGGACGGCAAGCAGGCCTTCGCCCGCATCCTTGGCGTCGATAGTGAATTCCACAGGCAGGCTGGCGGGCACACCTGTGGTGTTGAGCCCGGGACCACTGGCCTTCACCTTGCTGGCATCGTGGGTGGGCAGAACCTTGACTTTGAAGGGACTAGAAGGTCGAGATGGGGATGGAAACAAAAACAAAACTCCATAAGGGGGCATGCCCTCCTAGAAGGGGCTGAGAAGGCCTACCAGCCCAACCCGCACAAATTTACCAGTTCCAGGGACCCTCCCCCTTCTCCTACACCCAACGACCTTGACAGTACCCAGGGAGCACACCCAACTCACAGAATGAGAGGCAGGCATTTCCCATGCTCCTCTGGGCCATGCTTCCTAGATGACCCTCCTTGACAGTTCTCTCTATTGCCATTCAGGCACCACACCTTCTTATCCCCAAGGCCCCCGCTAGGAAAGGGGGCATTTCTTTGCCCCTCTCATCTGCCAAGCCAGATTTCCCCACTTCCTAAAGCTCCCTCCCCACGTAGGGCACTTACCTTCGAGGAACCTCTTCATCCCCATAGAGCACCGAGATGCTGTAGGGGCCCTCCCGGCTGGGCACGTAGTTGACCGTCTTTGTGCCATCTGCATTGTCTACCACATCCACAGGCTCTACTACCCCTGTGGGATCGGAAGAGGATGTACTGGCCATCGGGTTGGGTGAAGATGAGTCAAGATAAATACACACACCCCAAACTCAATATCACTTCTGTTCCAATTTGGCACCAAATGCCAGCTGGACAGCAGTGCCTGGCACACACCTGGTCCCCTGCTCAAAATACCCTTTCTGGCTTCATCAGACCCCACAGCTAGCACGACCCAAGCAGGCCCCCTCCTCCATTACCGAAGCTGAGACCCTCTCCACTTAGCCCAAGCTCCCGGTCTGCTCGGTTCTGGCCAACCTTATCCCAGAAGGCTTTTCTAAAAGCCCCCATCGGTGCCTTCATCAGGGCATCGGGCCTTCCCTCCTTCCCAAGCGCTGTCCTTTGCTAACTCACTGACCCTCCACTTAAACCTTTCGTCACTGTACCCGTCCAACTCCGAGCCTCCAGTGCATTTAGGAGGCAGTTGGATGGTAGAGGACAGAGTGCTGGGCCTGAAGTCACAGAGACTTGAATTTCAATTCTGGCTCAGACGCTTACTAGCTGGGCTCCTGGACAAGTCATTAACCCCTCTCTGCCTCAGTTCCCTCATCTGCAAAAAAGGCATCATGGCTCTCAGGGTTGTTTTGCCGATCAAATAGGTACTATTTATAAAGCAGAGCATCCAGTACCCAGGAAGTACTTAATAAATGCTTGTTTCCTTCCTTAGGACACTCGGTCACTTAAGCCCCTGCCTTGGAGCCCTTCCCATACCATGGCAGTGGGCACTATGCAACCCCCGCCCCCACCAAGAAGGCAGCTGCTTATTAACTTACCCTTCGGCCCCTGCACCTTGACCTGGAGTGGGGCCACGCCCGCCTTACTGGTGTCGACCTGGAAGGACTGAGGGACATTGGCTCGGACCACCCCGGGGCTCAGTCCAGGCCCTGAGCACTTCACCTTGGAGGAGTCAGTGACGTCATGCACAGGAACCTTGAACGGGCTGCCTGTTGGGGGCACGGTGAGAGGCCCAGAAAGGGTGAGGGAAGGCGCCAGACCCCAGGGCCACATGGTGAGACAGGTCCCTCACTTCCGTGCCTCAGCTGGCCTCCCTCCTCCTCCCCACAGAACGATGGCAGACCCCCAGCATCTCTGGGTCAGAAGGCCTCTGGGGAGAGGCTGCGCCGGTAGCGCTCCCACTCCAACTTGCGGCATCAGAAAGGCCCAAATTCACCTTTCGAGCCTCCAGGCACCGTTTAAATCAGCTCTTCAAAGAGTCCAAGATGGCAATCCTGCCTGCTTCCACTTAAATCTTCTTTGCCCTCTTCTACCCAACCGCCTCATGTGGCGCACAGACTGCCGCCCTTCTCTGTCCATCTCTAACTGCTGGCTCTTCCGTTTATCCACGCCCCTCTTAAGTGAACCTCGTAGCCGCCACCAGGTCTGCGGCAGGCCCGGAAGCCCCATCCCCCCACGCTGTACTCGTGAGACCCCTGTGCCCCCAGACTTTTTGAGACACATGCTTTAAATGTAGCTCCTATTACCTGGCACTTGGTGGCCACCATAGGTCACGTTGAGGTTGTAGGTGCCTGCCTCGTAAGGCACGTACTCCACGGAGCAGCTGCCATCCTTATTGTCCATGCAGGACATCTTGGCCTCCGATGGGCCTTCCACGGCCAGCCCGAGGCCCCCTGTGCCTGCACCCCTGGAGGCCCCCAAGGAAACAGACGGTGTCTTATCTTCCGCCACACCACGGCCTCCTCCCCACCCCCGTCCTCCAGGCCCGCCAGGACTGCCCCCCCCGTACCTTGTCTCCACAGTGAATTTGTTGGGCTGGTTGGTGGTACCACTCTGGATGCCTGGCCCATGAACGCGTACTCGGGATGGGTCACAGCCCTCAGTCACAGACACTCGGAAGGGGCTGCTGGGTACGGGGCTGCCGTCATACGTCACGTCTACTGAATGGACCCCTGAGTCAAGAGGAGAAGGAAGCAGTGGCTGAGTCTGGAGAAACTTCCACTGGCCAGAAAGCTTCACTGCCTCTTCTTGTCCCTTTCCCAGCGGGACTCCCACGCTCTCTCACTTTACCTTCCTCATAAGGTGTATATTCAACTTTGTAGGTTCCATCTCCATTGTCTTGGATGTAAGCATCGGTCAGGTTGCCTGATGGATTAGCAACACGTGTCTTGATGTGGGGACCCCCAGCCTTGGTGAGGGCCCGAGCGTCCACACTGAACTCCGTGGTGGCCTCTCGGAACACCCCTGAAACAGAGTGAGGAACGGTGAGGGGAGGGCTATTGTGGCCCTCAAACTCCATCTCCGTCAGAAGCAGGAAGCTGCCATCTCCTGCCTCACCCGAGGGTAGCCCTGCCAGCTGACGGCCGGTCGCTTTCAGCAATGCTAAAAACAAATGGAGCCGGCCCCATCGCTCCTGCCACGGACACGAAAAGTGGATCGTGCGAGGGGAGGTGCAGGGCCCTGGCTGAATAGAAGGGGGGGGGCTGGTTCAGTGTTATATACCTGCCCAGCAGCTGTGGTGGGCAAGTCCCTCTTTTAAGTATTTAGGTGCCCCTCATGCCCTGAGCACTGCCAGAGGCTAAAAGTGAGGAAGGGTTGTGCCCTACTCAATGGGCAGGGCAAAATTAAAAGCAGCTAGACCTCCCGACTTCCAGACTGGAGCAAGGAGCAAGGAGCTCTAGCTTACGGAATTGAGATGGCAAGAGCAGCCAGGGCCCAGCTGCCCAGGCTATCCCACCCACTAACACGGGCCCAGCTGCCCAGGCTATCCCACCCACTAACACGGGCCCAGCTGCCCAGGCTATCCCACCCACTAACACGGGCCCAGCTGCCCAGGCTATCCCACCCACTAACACGGGCCCAGCTGCCCAGGCTATCCCACCCACTAACACGGGCCCAGCTGCCCAGGCTATCCCACCCACTAACACCGGCCAAGTGGTTTCCCTCAATGGGAAGGATGAGTTGATCAACTTCACCTACTTGCCTACAAGTTTCTAAGTCAAACCCTTGCCCCACCAAGCCCGCCAGAGGATCTGTGTCTACGCTCTGTCTCTCCGCCTCAATTCCCAACAATAATGGAACAAACAGAAACCCAGGGAGTTTAGGAGTTCCTCAAGATGAGAGAACAGGTGGAAAGGTCGGATCCAAGCAGATCCGCCGTCTCCGTTCCCCAACTTGCCAACGGCTGAGCCGGGTCGGACGGGACCCACGGCAGAGAGAGCTGGAATGGGCTCGGGGCGCACCGGGAAGTGTACCCCTCTCGTTTCCCTTTTTTCATGCTTTTTTCTTCTTTCCCAATATGACTGAGGTGGAAAAGTTTTCTGTAGTTGCATAACCCATATCAAAGTGCTTGGCAGGGAAGAAGGAATATTGGAAACTCAAAATTTGTAAAAATGAATGTTAAAAATGAGACGTAATTGGGAAAAATAGGCTTGACTCGGAGGTCCTGGCTCTGACACAGGAGCTTGTGTCCCCCAAGAGGGGACGCTGGCAGGAGTCAGGGTCTCTGCTAGCTCCCCAAACCAAGAACTGACCGGTGCAGCGTAGACGAGGGCAAGCTTAGGTGCCCAGAACTGTAGAATGGAACCTTGACAACTACCTTGTAGGCTGGCCTAAGTCCTGTTCCAATGCAGAACGGGCCCAGGGGGTGAAACCCTGCGGTGAAGGGGAGCCCAGTCCCGATACCGAACTGTGCTGGGACTCTCCGTAACTAAGCGCTGCTCCCTCCCCACTTGCCCTGGCTCCCGGGCTCTGTTCAGATGTCTCCAGCCTCTTCCTCAAAAGGCCTTCCATTCAAAACAGCCCTCAAGTGTCCCCAACCTGCCCTGCCCCCTTCAGGGCCTTCCTTCAGGAACTGCTGCCATTCAGCATACTCTGCTCTCTGGACACTCCCCAGCTGACCCTAACCTGGAGCCCCCAGAAGCGTCCTCGAGACTCGTGAGCAAGGACAAGAGCCCGGCTTGCCTGTCACCTCCCTAGCCCTAGAAGTCGTCGGGCCTCTCGGAACACAGCCCCAGACTGACCTCAACTTGCTCTTACTGCCTATGAGAGACAACAGGCAAATCGGCTTCCTGGGCCGTGCAGGCTCCCGTGACCCCAGGAGGGAGGGAAGGGAGCCGTCTAGGGACACGGAGCTCACCTTTGCCCTCCACACCAGGCCCATAGCACTTGACGCCGGTAGTGTCGACTGCCGGCTCCACCAGGAGCTTGCTGGGAAAGTTGGGGACCATCTGGCCGCCGTATTTGATGGTGATGGTGTAGACCCCGGGGTAGAGAGGAATGTAGGTGATGGTGTAGGTGCCGTCCCCGTTGTCTTGAATGTGTACCTCCGCCTGCATGCCCGCGTCCGAGCTGATTTCGATGGTGAGCTCTGCACTCCCGGCGTTGGAGCAGTCCACGTGAAACTGACCCGCTTCACCTGCCGTGGCACGTTCCAGCCCAGGGCCAGAGCACTTGACCTTGGAGGGGTCAAAACAGGGGGCCACGTGGGCTTTGAAGGGGGAGCCTGGGATGTGAGTGTCGGCAAAGAGGATGTTGATGTTGTAATCCCCGGGTTCCGTGGGCAGGTAGGACACGGAACAGGTGCCGTCCCCATTGTCCAGGCACTCGATTTTGGCTTCACACGGCCCCTCGACGGTCAGCCCGAGGCCTCCGGTGCCCGCGCCCTTAGTATCAATTGTGAAGGGAGCCGGGGAGCCGGCGCTGCCTCCCTTCAGCCCAGGTCCAAAGGCTTTCACCTACACGCAAGCAAAGGGGAAGTGACGTAAGTAAGGATGAGGCAGGGTGGGAAGCTGGCCCCACAAGACTTCACAACGTTCACCGGCGATGAGAATGTGGCTGGAAAATGGCTGCCTCTGGGCCTGCTCCTAATCTGGATGAGCGGCTGACTCTTTAGGCCCACGGCCTCAGCATCAAGCGTGGGAAGGGACATGTAAGGGCCTCCCACGGGCCCGCAGAAGTCCTAAAAGAACCACCACCACCACGATATATCACGAGAGAAAGGGATTGCTTCCCCAACGGCAACGTGCTGGGGCATTACTCCCATGTACCGGGAGCTTCGTGCGCCACAAACTGGCCAGGAACCTTGGGGTTATTGGAGGGAAAGGGGGGGTTTGCTCTTGCTCAGTAATGACTGGCCAATAGGACCACGAGCTGACACGGGTGGAGACTACAAGCAGTCAGCCCGAGCACTGCCCCGGAAAAGCCCTGGGTCCCCCATCCTCAAGAACCTCAGCTTGAATCTTCCATCTGGCTGGCGGTCCTCTGCCTGGCAGCTAAGCTCTCCGGGAAGGCCGTCCACAAGCAACGCCTCTGTTGTCTCTCTTGCTGACTCCACCAAAGCCATCCTCTCCCAAGTTCCCAATCAGCTCTTTGTTGCCACATCCAAAGGCCTTTTCCCGATTCTCGTGGCCCCTGACCTCTGCACACTTGGACACCGTGGCCTGCCTTCTCCCTCTGGACACACCCTTCTCCCCAAGGCTTGGGGATACTCCCTCGCCTAGTTTTCCTCCTACTTCTCCGATTGCTCCTTCTGGAGCCTCTTCCAGATCCCGGCCTCTACCTGTCAATGTCCCTGCTCTGTTAACCTCCCTGTGACCTCCTCCCCTTGGGGATCTCAGAGGTTTAACCATCTCTATGCTGATGATTCTCAGAGCTCCCTTTTTCCAGCCCTCACCTCTCTCCTCCACACTGGTTGTCACCCACTACCTAGTGAACGTCTTTAAGTGGATGTCATGTTGCTTTTCCGTTCTGTCTGACTCTCCGTGACCCTCTTTGGGGTTTTCTTGGCAGGGATCCTGGAGGGGTTTGCCTTTTGTCCGTTAATTTTACAGATGAGGAAACTGAGGCAAACAGGGTGAAGTGATTTGCCCAGAAGTCACACAGCCAGAACGTGTCTGAGGCTGGATGGCAACATGGGTCCTCCCGACCCCTGGCCCAGCACCCTGTGGTGCTTCTCCATGGTCACATGGGCATCTCAAAATCAATGAGTCTGGCACGGAGCTCACCCCAGAACGAACCCTGTCCTGTTCCTGTCAAAGGCAATCAGGCCCGGTGGCTCAGGCTCAAAATCTCACGCGAGCTGCTGCCAAGGCCCGGCTGTCTCACCACCCCCGTAGCACCTCTCGAATGCACCCCGTTCTCGCTCCTGACCCTGCCACCCTCGGGATGGTGGCAACAGCTTCCTGACAGTTGGGGGCAGGGGGAGGGGGTCTGCCTGCCTTGCCCCAGTCCAGCCCGTTCTCCATTCACAATGCCAGTGGCGTGTGATCATCTCCAGGATCACACAGAAGCACTTCTATTGGGCATTCCCTACCCACCCTCTTCTACCTCTCCAGTCTCCCTGTATTGCCTCCAGACAACCCTGTTCTTGCTGGTCCACAGGAGGGACCGTCCTCTCCAGCATCCTCCGCTCCAACCCCACCTTGGGCAGGAGGCTTTGCCTTTCCCTTCTGACATGACCTTTCATTCACGGATATGTATCTATTCACAAGCTGTCTCCCCATAGAACGTGACCACCTCGAGGGCAGGGACTGGCTTTTGCTTCCTATGGCACTTAGCAGGGTCCCTGGAGTTTGAGACCTATTATGGCAGTAAAGCGCGGTGCCACGTGGCTTCCCAAAGGCCGTTTCATCAGTTTAGCTGGGTACCTTGGTGGGGTTGGTTGGTGGCACAGCCTCCACTGGGAAAGGGCTCCCGGGGACGGGAACACCGTCATAGGTCACCTCCACTTCATAGGGGCCCTCTTCTCGGGGGATGAACTTGACCACACTGTTGTCTGCGTTCAGGCCCGGCTCCACCTTGCAGGGGACCGCCTTGCCAGAAGGGCCCGTGATCTTAGACGCCACCTTGCCCTGGCCCCCTGCACCCTTGGCCTTGACTGTGAATTCCTGGTCTTTGCCGACTTCCACTTCTGCGGGGGGAACAGCGTGTGAGCGGGATGTCCGCGTGTGCACGTGCACACGGCAACGCACACGCACTTCAGGCGAAGCTCGGGAGCAGAGCTGTGACTCCCTCCCCGCCAATGCTGACTTGCGACCATGGGAGGGGAAGGGGAAGGAAGCCCGGCCTCCCCCCAAACCACACACATGCAGCATCTGGGGAACCAAGGTTCCGGGGACCGGCGACCCTCGGGCAGGGGGTGAGGAAGCGGCCTCCTTCGAGTACTCACTGTCTCCTAGGCCGGACACCTTGATCTTGCTGAGGTCCAAGGTTTGGGCCACCCCCACAGAGAAGGGACTCTTGGGGATATGGTCCCCTCCATAGGTCACATTCACACCCATGTTGCCCTGGATTGGAGGAAGGGAGATAGCAATACTCAGCCCTCAGTTCCTGTCTGCTAAGCTCCGAGGGGGGAAGGGAACTTCTCTCATGATCTGCTTGGAAACGCAGCAGGAAACCAAGAGGCCTGCACATGGGTCCCTGCTCTGCCCATCGCTCACGAGGTGATCTCGGGCCAATTATGTTGTCTCCCTTGGCCTCCCACCTCAGACAAAACGAAGTAGGAAGCCCTCGAGGGGCTCCTTTCTCGTGTAGTCTTGGGGTTCTCGGCTCCCCGTCAGGGACTGTCCTGTGACTCACTGCACAGCACAGCGCCCGATAAGTGCACTCAGTTGAGCACTCAGGTAATTAACTGCTTACAGTCATCATTCACCTTTGCTGAAATTGCAAAAGCAAATCTGAAAACAACTAAAACGACTGCTTAGGGTTGGGTGTCGTCCTCCGAGGGGCTCAGGGCGGGACCGAGAGCTGGCCTGCCATCCCTGGAGGCCCTTGGGCCAGGCCACAGGGCTCACCTGCTGCAAAGGGACATATTTGACAGTGTAAGTGTTGTCGTGATGATCAATGACATCGAAATCCCGAACGGCTTCCCCCTTGGCTGGGCCTGTGAACTGGACATCCAGCTTGGCTTTTCCCGCCGGCTTGGCGTTGACGGTGAAGTGGGTGGGTTTGCCAAGTTCCACGCCTGATGAGAGAAGCAGTGTCACGGGACGGCTAGGGCGACGGCATGTCCCTTAGGGCTATTCCTCAGATGGGATTCTTGGGGCCACAATCCCTTCTTCTGCCCCAGTGCTGCCCTTCCTCCATCCCTTCCTGTTAGCCACACTGGCGGATGCCCTGCCCAGGGGGCAGGAGGCAGAGACTGGTGGGACGGGCCCTTCCCTCCCCGGACTGCCAGATCCCTCCTACTCCCGCCACTCACCATTCCTGCTCAGACCGGGGCCCTCAGCCTTCACTTTGCTGGCATCATGGGCAGGATCCACCTTGATTCGAATGGGGCTGGTGGGTGTGGCCTAGAAAGGAACAAGATGTGGAGTGGTGAGAAGCTCCCCCAGGTCTCTGCCTAGCCTGCTCACGGGTTCAGATTTAGGAAAGCAAAAAGAAGCCACTAGCCACTCTTTGGGAGTTTCGAGGCCACACAGATGTCGGTAAAGAAACAGGCTTCCGTAACTGGAATTCGTTTCTTGCAAGAACACGGGAGAAAAGGATGGTTTTTGGCGAACAGACATCGACTCTTTCCTCTCGGAGGGGGAGAGGAGAGGACCGCTGGCACACGATGGCACATACTCCGTCAGACGGGGTTGGTTTGTAGCAGCAGTTTTACTTGGGGTGCGGTGTGAGAGGAGATTCGAAAAAGTTTAAGGAGAAAAAAACGAATGCATTCAACCAGTGGGGCCAGATAGAGACGAAGGAGAGAAAATCTGGAAAGGCTGCTTAGATTTGAGCTCGAGGCCGCTGGTATCTCTTACCTGGTTGGCAAACAGAACCATGATGGTATAGCTGCCTGCCCCCCGAGGGGTGTACTTGACCGTGAAGGTGTCATTGTCATTTCGGATGATGTCAAAGTCTATATCTGCCTCGGCTGGCCCCACCACTCCTGGGGCACACTTGATGCCAATGCTGACGTCACCTGGAACGGGCCAAGGGCGAAGATTAGAACGGTAACGGCCAGCCCCGTCGCCCGGCCTCTGGTTAGACCGAGGCCATGCTAGAAGCAACTCTGAATTCCCTGTCGTTCGGTAACCTGGGCTGAGGAGGCAGGAGCCAGGGTTTTCCCTTCAGGCTCACGTTCCCTTGGGTCTAGGGAAATATGGGGCCTTGGAGAACAGAAGCTTCTCCTGGCATCCCTCGGGCCCTTTACTTTTGTCCCTGAGGGACCCAACTAAAGGTTGCAGTGATGAACAGGAAACCTTTAAAGGGGAAGAAGTCCATGTACTCCACCCTGCTCCCATCTACTTCATTCTTATAATAGCTCCCCAACAAGCCTCCAAGCTACTTTCTCACCCCATCCCCAAGCTCACTCACCCTGCCCAGCTTCAGTGCAGTCCACAGTGAAGTAGGTTGGCTCGTGGGCCTTGAGACCAGTCTTGGCCACTCCTGGCCCGTAGACTTTTACCTTATTAGGATGGCTTCCTGCTCCCACATTTACCTGCAAAGACAGAAGGAGACAAAGGGGGAAGAGAAGTAATTCAGATGATGAAAAAGGGGAGGAAGAAGAAAGATAGAGGCACACTCCATGCACGGGGCAGGTGGGGGAAACACCTGTGCACACATGAAGGTGGGAGGTGACCGTGTCCTCCAGGTACTGAGCAGATTCAGTCAGAATGTAGTGTCGGTGAAGAGTCATGGGAAAATCAATCTTGGAAGATAGGTTAGGGGACACATCCCTAAGGATCTGGAGCTGCCAACTTCACCAAGCCAGTGGTCTCCAGAGACAGCCACTCATGGAGGGTTTTTGAACCAGGGCAGGAGGAGTCAGGCTTGTTTGTTCCTTATTTAGGAAAACTGTTTTGGCAGCTAGGTGGCCATGGGGTGGGAGAAGGGAGAGAGATAGAGGCAGGAAAGCACCTTCTTCATCTAGGCTACTCTCTTTAAATCCTTAACCGTCTTCCTGTGGCCCAGCTGATGCTTCCCAAGAACCTCTTTCGGTCCTCCTCACCCCCATCTTGGGGAGGAGCACTCCCCCCTCATCAGATTATCTTCCATTCACTCATCTGCTTCTATCTTGTTGCCAACCCCCAAGAGGAAGGGTAGAGACTGCCGTTAAAGACCTGGCACAAGGTAAGAACTTGGCATTCACAGGGTTCACTTGTAATGGGGCTCAGAGGAGAAAAAAAGTGCCTGAGGCTCCCGGACAGGCACAAGTTCAACAGGAACCGGTGACATAGCCACCGCCAAGACAAAAAACCCCAACTGGCTCGGCCCCGAGAGGAACTGACAAGCCCCAGCTGGCAACGTCTATACTGGCGGAGAAAGCTGAGGAAATGGTTGGTCTTCTGGGTCTCAGCTTCCCATCTGTGAAACGGGAAGTACAGTGGGGTAGGAGCAGGGTGAGAGAGGACCCTAGCTCGAATACCTGGATGGGAGGGGACTGGACTCCAGCCCCTTCTGGCTCTAAACTCAGACTCTTGTGACACAACATGGCCGACCCCTGCACGATCCTGGCCAAGTCAGCGACCCTCCCTAGTTCTTTGCATCAGCTGAGGCCCCCGTTTCAGCCTGTGCAGAGATGGGGGGAGGGAGGCTTACCCGGTAGGGGCTGTTAGGGATGTTGACTCCTCCCCAAGAGATCATAGCCGTGTGCTTGACTGCTTTCTTGGGGACATAGGAGCAGCTGAAGGTGTTGTTGCCATTGTCTTTCACGGTGACATCCACAGGGAAGCCCTCGCTGTCCTGAAAGGGGAGGAGAAGCAACTGAGCTCAGCCAGTCTGTTTCGAGGCTCCTGCGGCAGCCCCTTGCTTCTCAACCCCATCTCACCTGCACTTGGACTTTGAGAGGGGCCTTGCCCCCATTCTTGGCATCCACGGTGAACTCGGCCGGCTTATTGATGGCCACGCCGGTCTTCTCCAGACCCGGCCCTCGGGCTTTCACCTAAAGCCAAGCCCCAAAGACGTCAGACCCAGAGGCCCTGCCCCCGACGGGTCAGCCCCGAGCCAGCCAGCGGGCACAGGGACATGGGCTTCTCGGGAAATCACGAGGGGCTCGCTGAAATCTGTGTCCTCTAGCCACCTAGCCAGGGATCTCCAGTCACTCCTCTAGGGCCCACATCGGGCAAGCCAAGGCTTGTTCTCATACAGTAGGGTAAAGGCCTGGCAGACTCAACCCCACCTCCTTGGCGCTGAGCTCCCTGTGCCCTGGTAGTAACATAGTGGGAGCGGCATCTCCCTCCTGAAGGGAAAGGGGTAATACGATCAAAAAGGGCAACCGGAGCAGCCCGAGAGCACCGCCAGCGGACCGCTGAGTTTGGCCACTGGTCTGGGACCCTCTCCAAAGAGGCGAGCTCCCTCCACCTCCAGCTTTGAGCTCTTCCGAGACCCAGAAAGGACAATATGATCAAGTCACATGCATGTTCTCAGGTGGGGGGCGACGAGAAGCCCAGCAGTCAAAAGGCCACAGGCCGTGCCCACGGGTTGGAGGGTGAGGTCGGTCCCCAGCACTGGCCTTGGGCATCTTCCCAGGGCCCGGTCCTTCCTCACCTTTTCTGGGTAAAAGTCCTTGGGGGCGGTCTTGATGTCAGCCATGAATGGACTGAGTTTGATGTCTTCATTGTTGCAGAGCACGTGGACCGCGTACTCCCCAGCCTCCTGTGGCCAATAGCGCACGTCACAGGAACCGTCACCCCGGTCATCACACTCGATCTTTGCCTGTGAGGGGCCTTCCACTGAGAATCCTGGGGGATTGACAGCAAGTCAGCTGAGTAAGAGCCTGGAGGGAGTAGCAGCGGATCTGCCTGTCTCCCACGGCCTTCCAGGGCAGACTACTTCGGAGTTCCCACTATGCGAAGGGGCCCTTGAGAGCCCCCAGCCTCCTGCTCAACAATGAGCAGGTGAGCCGGGATCTGAAGCCACGTCTTTTGCCGCCCCCTCCCCACCCCCCACCCTGACTCCGATAATTTCTCCTTTCTCTGAAGCTGGCACCAGGCCCCGCACCCTCCACTGGGAAATCGCCGGACTGAGTAGAGAAATGTGGGATGCCCGATTTCTCTGCTAGACTGGACACCATCCTGTCATGAGTCTTCCTGTGATTTTCTGGCCTCTTTGCCCACAGCCCAAGAAAGTGCCTTCCGACATACCCAGGGTACCAACGTCATCCCCGATGGCCTCGACCACGAAGTCAGCCGACTTGCCGACCACGCCGCCCTCCAGGCCGGGGCCCCAGGCCCGAACCTTCTGGTTGCCACACTCCGTGCCCACCTTTACTTCGAAGGGACTATTGAGAGGACACACATATATACCACTATGAGAAAAGCATCGAGTTCCTCCCCTTCCCCTACTCCCATCCCCCTAGACAAGAAGGGAAGACTTCATGTCAGAGAAGAGGAGGCTGAGGCTCAAGGAAGGGAATGGTCGTGCCACCGGGTGGCAAGGGCAGAAACCATGGGCAGATGTGACGGACACGGTCAGGTGTAAAAGATCATCCGCAGATCTCGGAGTCGGGAAACTTTAGCTTGGAATCTCTCCTCTGACACTCGCTAGCTCGGGAATCTGTCATCTGTCAGCCCAAACTCCGCTTTCCTTGTTTGCCTGGGTCACGGTAACACTCAAAGGAGACGATGTGTACAAAATGCCCTGGCGCATGGGGATCATTTCTTGGGCTAGGGGGCTTCCGGTCCATGGCTTGGTTTTCATTTTGTTCAAACATCAGTGGCCCGCCCTTAACCGGAAGTTGAAAGGGATCCCTCCTCACCTGCGGGAGATGTTCTGACCGCCCCAGGTGATGGTGACCGTATAGTTGCCGGGGACGGGAGGATAATACTCAAAGCCGTAAACGCCGTCTCCGAGATCTTTCTGTTTCACCCGTTCTTCACCCTCTATTGGGGGGAAGGAAGAGGAGTTTAGGTGAAAGAGTATTCCAAGAGGCCCCAGTCCCAGCATTCCCTCCTGAAGAGGGCCAGGTAGTGCCTGGGAAATCACAGAGTGGCTTCTTACTAGCTCTCCAGGTGTCCATGCCTCCAGAAGAGGCTTTGATAAAATTACTTGTCATTGAGTATCTGCCCCAGCCTATCTATCTATCTATCTATCTATCTATCTATCTATCTATCTATCTATCTATCTATCTATCTATCCATCCATCCATCCATCCATCCATCCATCCATCCATCTATCTATCTATCTATCTATCCATCCATCCATCCATCCATCTATCCATCCATCTATCTATCCATCCATCCATCTATCTATCTACACACACACATACATATATGTGTATAAACCTTTTTTTTCTTTTGTGAGGCTACTGGGGTTAAGTGACTTCTTCAGGGTCACACAGCTAGGAAGTGTTAAGGCTGGGTTTTAACTCAGGTCCTCCTTGCTGCAGGGGCAGGGCTCTATTCACTGCACTATCTAGCCGCCCCCCCCCCCCCCCCCCGTTGGCCTTTTTTCCTAACACCATTTTCCCCACTTCAATTCTGGCCCAGCTAGACTGTACTTTGCCCTCCAGAGCTGTACATACTGGGGGGGGGGGGAGTCTTTCCTTACACCCCCAGCTATTTTTGTCTCATTCTTAACATATCCCCAATTTTTCTGGGAAAGGAAATCCTTCCACAGCAACTTCAAGCCTCACATGGCAAATGGCTTGGCATCTGTCAGACGTAGACAACAGGCAACGTCAGACACGGGTTATCTATGTTGGTGTCTGGACTCTCCCCTACCCCCACGTGACTGTAAACTCCCTGGAGGGCTAAGGAGGTGCCTTGGTTTCCCAGGACCTCCTACAACACTTAGTTCAGAGTCATCGATCCAAAGGGCACTCTCAGTGCCAGGCAGAGGGGACAAAGATTCAAAAACCAGTCCTTTTAATCAGAAGCATCCACTCCACAGAAGCCGCTCTAGCTCCCAGCAGGGGTGGGGAGAACAACGGGAAGGACTGGGAAAAACCCCTGCTACAAATATAACGCAACTACAGGGGGCGGGAGCAGAAAACATCTGAACACTGTAGCGTTGCAGAAGATACAGGGAATAGGCGGGGGAAGAGAAGGATGCTTTCCTGGCCTAGGCTGCAGCAAATGTGCCCCCTTGGCCAGAAGAGAGTGGGGATGAGAGGAGAGATCCAGGCCCATTCGGGGACAGGGAAGGGGCTTCATAAATTCAGCATCATGGCCTGAGGCCTTCTATCCCAGATGGGCCCGCCCCCGCCCCACGATGACAGGGACTTCAGTGACAGGAGTTCATCCCCTTTGCCCGGGCTCTGCACAGCCACCATCAGCTCTGAGGGAGCCCCCCTAGTGTGGAAGGCTCCACCCTTTAGGAGCAAATAAAATCAGTGTGTCTTCCATGTGACAGCTTTTCAAAAATATCACAAGGTGGCCGTCACAGCACTCTGCCGTCCCACGCTGCCTGCTGTCTACCTCCGAGAGATGGATGCCAACCTAAACCTAAACATCCTGTGCTCTTTCAATCAGTCTTCAGGGAGCTCACCCTAAGGTTCCTCTCTGTTGTGTCTGACATCTCCCGCGCTTTGTCTGCGAAAAGCCCCAAGCCCTCTACCCCCCCCACCCCCACTCTGACACTGGACTTACTGGGACCCTTCACGACGACCTTGAGCTCGCCACTGCCCGCCCCCTTGGTGTAGACTTTGAAGTCAGCCGTCTCTTTCACTCGAACCCCTTTGGGCTGCAGACCTCGGCCCACGGCCCGGCAGGCACTGGGATTGCAGGCTGGGGAGAGAAGGGGAGGTCTCACTATTTGGAGATACCCTGAGTCCAAGTAGCCCAAGGTCAAAGGTGAGGCCTCTGCTCTGACACTACGTTCTTGCCTGCCAAAAGCCGGACCCAGGATTCTCTTTTCCCAAAGAATTGGGCAGGAGAAAGCAGTAACCCTGTGCCAGAACAACCAGTGATCAAGTGCAACGCCCTCGTGGCGCAGAGGGCCCGCCAAAGGGGAGTGACCAAGCCAAGCTAGTCGGGTGAGTGGGATTCGTGGCGTGTGCGGGCTCCAGCTGCTTACGGCACTACCAGAGCTGGGGTCCTGTGGTGACGTGCTGGGACCTCCCTCCTCCCCTCCCTCCCCTCCTCCTTCCAACGTCTCCCCCTCCCTCCGAAATAAGCGGGCTCAAGTACCGTCCACCCTTTGGTGAGATCAGAGCTCAGCAGAGATTCCCAGGCAGCCGGAGCCAGGTCTTCAGAGAAGACGGAAGCATGAAGAGACAGACAGAAGAGAGGAAACAAACCACGGAGAGAGAGCAAGTTTGCCAAGAACAGTGAAGAGACAGGTGATGGACGGAAAAGAGGACAGGGAAAGAGGGAGGGGGCCCCGAGGCAGCCGTGAATGAGACGACAAGAAGAGTGATCCGGTGGCCCACCCGCCATGGTCCCGACCTCTCCAGGATGGGGCGGTCGGGGGAGGAGGGAGATGAGGGCAGCCAGAGCAGCAGTGCCTGGGATGGCAGGCGGTCTCCCGGGGTCCCCGGCACAGGACGACTGGCCTCGTGGGGAGCACGACATGCATCAGAGGACTCACCTTGGCCAACAGTGACAGTGTACGGGCTCCGGGGAATGGGTACCCCAGCAAAGGTGACGTAGATGGTATAGATCCCCTCCAGGGTGGGCTTGTAGCTACATCTGTACGTGCTGTTGCCCTTGTCCTCCAGCTGTTGCTCCACGGTCCCCTTCTTCCCCGTGGGATCTTGGATCACTACCTCCACCTCTCCAACACCAGCACCTGATAGGGAAACAGAACTCGAGGATCCCCACGTGGCTCCCCCCCCCCCCCTCGCTGCTTACTCTGCCACACCACCCCCATCCACGATGGGGCCTTCTCAGAGTGGGAGGGGCAGCTTACGCTACAGAACTAAAGCTGAAAAGCCTGACTTTCCTTGGGTCTCTCCCATCTCTGAAAAGATGACAGCAGCCAACGCGTATTGGCGGCGTGCAACCTACGCTCACGGCTGCCGACCGGAAGCGGGCCAAAGCTTCAGATATCAGGACAAAGGACAGGAGTTTAGCGCCAACCCAGTCCAAAGCCTCTTACGGGCTACGAGGGGCCGGAGGAAGCAAGGATGCGGCAGCCCGTACCCTTAGCTTCCAAGCGCTTTACTTATGGATTCTTTTTAAGCTCAAGACTAAGGCTCACGTCCCACGGGAGCGGTGAGTGAACAGCTAAGAGTACGGCACCGAGGAAAAAGCAAGGGGCTTGGCATCAGATGCCCGTCCGACCACTTCTCCATAAAATGAAGGGCTTGACCTTGGTGACCTGCTTACAGGGCTGGCTCTAGGTCTCTGGGATCCTGGGAGGGGACAGGGAATAATAGGAAGGAGGCCAGCCTCACCGGCAGTGAAGATCTCAAAGTAGGTGGTCTTGTTGGCGATGTTCCCAGTGGGCTCCAGGCCCGGGCCTTGGGCTGTGACCTTGCTGGAGTCGCCCTGGGACTTGTCCACATACACCTCAAAGGGGCTCTTGGCAATGTGCTGGCCGGCAAAGAGAACTGTGACCTAGACGAGCGGGATGCAGGGAGACTTGGATTCAAGCGAGCCTGGCAGAGCTCTACCTTCCCTCCCGTCCTCCGGCCCGAGGTCCCATCTCACCTTGTGTGTCCCCGTGACCTCGGGGATGTACCAGACAGAGAAGGTGCGATTCTTATCATTGTTGGCGATCACCTTGGCCTGTAACGATGCACGGGGGTCTCGGTCGGCTCGCCGGGCACGAGGCCGGGACGGAGCCCGCCCAGCTCTCGCGGGCCAATCTTCCCTCTGGGAACCGGCCCCGGACTCCTTGTATTCCTCACATGGGCCTCCAAGTGTCATCCCTCCCGAGCCCAGAGGGGGCAGTGACAGGGGCAGCACCTACCTCTTCCCGGTGCCCAGCGGGGTCCTCCACGTACACCAGGACCTCCCCCTGGCCAGCACTTATTGTCTCCACGGTGAACTCCGCCCGCTTCTTCACCATATTCCCGGTGGGCTCGATTCCTACATGGGAGATGGCGAGGTGAAGTCGGGATAGCACAGGGCTGGCTCCCAACTCTCCCTGCCAAGCAAAGGGGCTCCACACCGACCACTTCACTAGCCTGTGGAGGCCCTTGTCCGATCCCCTACCCACCCCCGCTCTCTCCAATCCGGTGGCTCCCCCCGTTTCCCTAGGGGTCCTGGGGACAGTGTCTGCTGGCTGTCTACCGCCCAGACCCCTTCACCGAAAAGGCGTCGGCAGGAGCAGGGCGGCACCAAGGACGAGTCTCGGCCTGCCTACACGGCTGGTCCTCGTTTCCCCTTCTCGGACCCCTCAGCCGCTCACCTTAGTATACGTGCCTCCCCTCCCACCTCCAAAGTGCCGCCCTCCCCTGTGCGGTTCCTCACCTGGCCCATAGGCTCTGGCTTTCTTTGGGTTGAGCTTGGGGCGCAGCGGGGCCCCAGGCTTCAGCTTGGCCTTGGGAAACTGGGACAGGTAGGTCATGACTGAATGCTCATCAACATTGGGGTCCACAATCTCCTCGGGAGTGATCACCTGCAGAAGATCGGAGGGGTCGCTGCTGCCGGGACGAGGGGAGGCCACGCCACCTTGACGTAATCGTCTAGCTACCCCCACTTACAGCCAAAAGGTCTAGAGTTGGGAACCCACGGGGGGAATTGGGACAAGGGGCCCAGCAGAATCCCAGGACCTATGGTTAAATTCCTCCAACTCTTAATTTCCTACTCCGGGCCTCAGTTTCCCCCCCGTAAAATCAGATTTAGATCGCATGGCCTCCGAGGTCCTTCTCAGCTCTAGATCAAGCAACCGTGTAACTCTCCGGGAACAGGGAAGAGACAAAGGTCGGCAAAGTCGTACCTGCGGAATGCCCAGCCAGTCATCGGCCTGCTGCATGGCTTCTCTGGCGTTGTTCACGGGCTTGCTGGCATCCCAGGAGTCCCAGTCGGGGCACAGGCCTGCAGCAGACGGGAGAGAAAGCCCACGGAATGAGCCGACCCACCCTCCATCCTCAGAAGGAGCTCAGACTGGATTAGCTATCGGGGAAGATCCCTCAGCGGACTCCGGGCCGGCCACTGCCTCGGAACACATCCGTGTGGGAGGGGGGTGTCAGCCAAGGCCTCCTCTGCGGGAGGCAGGGGTCGAGCTGAGCCTCGAAGGGAGGGAAGGACTTTAGAGGCGGAGACGAGGAAGAAGAGAATCCAGGCGAGGGGTCATACAAGATGGCAGGAGATGGAGGGGGTGGGGCCTTCCTTGCTCTCTTCTTCAGCACCAAGGCTCTGGAAGTCTGGCCTCTGCCAGGGCAGAGGAGGAGGCGGGGCTCGGCTCTCACCTGGAGCACAGCTGTCCACGAGGGCACCGAGGGCACGGCCGCTCTGCCAATCCCGACTGAAGTTGGTGATGGGCAGCTGAGGGAGCTTGTTCTGGATCCAGCCCAGGAGCCGCTGCTTGGGCGTCTGCTTCTTGGCCTCCTCATCCTCCTCCTCGTCCCACATTGGCATCGAGATGGAATAATGCAGGATCAGGGTCCAAATCAGACCCAAGATGAGCTTCAGGTTGCCATCAACAATGGCCTTGCTGTCTACAGGGGCATGGGGTGGGAAGAAAGATGTCTGCTCAGCCTCTGCCCAGAGTCCCGGCTGTCCAGCAGACGGCGGGAGCCTCTGCTTAAGGCTAAAACCCTCGAGGATCTGGCAACAAGCACCGATTAAGCACCAACTGGGTGCCGGGCCAAGTGCTGGAGATGCACGAAATCACCATCCCTTCCCTTGAAGGGTGGAGGGTCTGGACCTCTCCAGACCAGAAGGAAGGGGGGGGGCATCCAGGGCAGAGGCAGGAAAGTCTCCCAGGAGGTGAGGAGGACCCCCAGGAGTAGATCTGAGGTCTTGAAAAAGTCCTCTGACTTCCTAGCACAGAGCAATACCCCGGCCTCTCCCCAGAAAGCCAGCCCTGAAGCTCATGGCTTGAGAAGGGAGAAGTGGCTAAAACACTAGACCAGCAATTAGGAAAAATGAGGTCAAATCTTCCTTGCCACTTACTAGCCAAGTGACCCTATCCAAGTCATGTAACTGCTGGGCCTCCATTTTCTCATGTGTACAATTCACTTCACAAGGTTAGAAGGCTCAAGTGAAAGAAAGGGGAGGGAGAGGAGCCGTGGCCGTGTGCTGGTTCTGTGAGCAAACAGGAATCCCTCCTCTCCCATTCTCTCTCCCCCAAATCCCCGGCGAGCTGCTGGCGCTCAGCCAGGCACGTTACAGCTCCATAGAGGTGGAGGAACAGAACACAGAGAGAAAAGAACTCGCAAAAGTCAGCAGAAATTCATGGCCGGGAGGAGGGGGCCGGAAAGACAAGGGAGCCAAGACAATGCGGGCGCAGCTGTCGAGCCCCGAGCCACCTGGGCCTGGGGTACAGGAGCCAGAGGCCCGGACAGAGCACCCCAGAAGGGACCCCCGGGGGAAGCACAACCCCTTGATTTTACAGAAGTGGCAAAGCAGACCCACAGAAGGCAGAGGAACACGGCCCACGCCACCTTCTGCTCCGGTCAAACTGTTGGAGTTTCATCCCTCACCTTTCCCACCACAGGTAAGGCTGGGGAGAAGATGGACGACTATCACAGAGGCTACAAATCCTTTCTTGGTCCCACCCCCACCCCCTTCAGTGCAACCTCCCTAGACCAGCAGGCTCCAGCTCTGCTGGTGAACCAAGATGGCGGCTGGCCCGAGTTGGGGATGGGGCGAGAGGAAGCCATTCCACTGGAAAGGGGAGGCTTTCACAGCTACGGGCCAAGTAACAGGCCCTCTTGCCCCGAGAGCTCAAGAGCCCCTAGAACAAGCCCCATCCAGCTTTGGGGAGGGAGCAAGAAGAAGCTGAGACTGCCAAGAATTCGTTCCCTCCCCGCTGCTCTATTTTGGGCTCCCTAGGCCCAGGCAAAAATAGATTAGACACTGTTTCTCCCATGGCAGGGCCCGTGAGGTTAGAGGGAGGAAATGAAGGGGGGCAGAGAGTAAAAGGAATGGTGCCCATCACAGCTCACCCCAAAGAACTTGGGGAAGAACGCACTGCCACATGATGAAATCTCTGATCTGGGGGACCGAAGCCAAAAGACCAGGCCCAAGGCACAGAGACGGAACCGAGCGGCAGGCCGAAAGCCAAAAGGAGGAACAGGCCCGGCAAAACCTGGCAGGCCCGGCCTGGGGAAATGGTCCAGGATATTCCGAGACCCACCCGAAAGGCCTGGCCAGCAGCCACCCCAATCACCATGGCAACCCCCTGCGCCCCAATCAGCAGAGCTCGCAGCTGGCCTCAGGGAACAAGTAGCCCCCCCACATACCCGCCCTTCAGGGGGCCTTGCCCTACAGAGCTGAGCCGGGCCTGCAACGGGGGGTGGGGGGGGATCAGCCTAAGAAAGGAACGAGCAGCAGAGCTGAGGAGAAAAGTTAGAGAGCAGAGGAAAACTGGAAAAGGAATCTCCCGTTCCGGCTCATACACACCCCACGGGGCCGAAGCGGGAGGAATAAGGGGCACTCCCTTTTAGGCTTCCTATGACAAATACCCAACGGTCTCCAAGAGAAACGGGCCACTGCCTCCGGGCACCTCCCTCACTGGCCGGTTCCAGCATGGGGGTGGGCAGCCGCCCATCGGGCAGGCCGGGGGGGGGGCCTTCTGGTGCCCAGAGGTCGGGCTCAAAAGACTAGGCGGTCCCAGAAGTTTCTGTCATTCTTGCCCTAGCTCTGCCCCTGAAACTTCCCATCTCCGTGGACCTCCACATGTCCGTGTGTGAAGTTAGGATCCCATGAAATGCCACCCAAAGTCTGCCAACACATTTCGGGCTTTCACGGGACAAAAAAGGGGACTCTGGGTGGGTGGGGGCCAATCGTTCTCTGAGCCCGAAAGATCTCAGATCACCTAGCCTCACCCTTCCTACCCAGGAGACCCTTCGGAGGCTGAGCCCTCTAAGGCAGCCCACGGAGATCTGACTCTGCTGCTTCCATCTTGGAGGAGTACCTTGGTCTACCTACCAGGAACCCCAAAAGGACTTCCACAGAGGCAAAGATGAGGCCGATTTTACCCAATGTGGACAGTCCTTTTGTACAGAGCTCGGCAAACGGGGTCCCAGAAGACCTCCTTGGGCCCATCCAAGGGGGGGGTCGGGTGCTCCTAGCCCCTATCTGGAGATTCCTTTCAGAACAGAACAAACAAACAGGCAGGAAGAATGCTTGTCTTCTGACTCAGCTGGGACGGGGGTGGGGAGGGTACCGAGAGGGAGAGGAGGCAAGTCTGCATGCAGACTTCTCCATATAAGGGACTCACAAAATAGCGGGATTGGGCAAGCCTCACAGAGCACCTCAGGCTCCTTATTTACGTGTGCACTGAGCCAGGCTCAGAGAGGAAGGGGCCACAGGGCCCGCGGAGGCGAGGCTGCCCATGGAGGCGAGGCTGCCCACAGGGCCCGCGGAGGCGAGGCTGCCCACAGGGCCCGCGGAGGCGAGGCTGCCCACAGGGCCCGCGGAGGCGAGGCTGTTCCCAGGGCCCGCGGAGGCGAGGCTGCCCACAGGGCCCACGGAGGCGAGGCTGCCCACAGGGCCCGCGGAGGCGAGGCTGCCCACAGGGCCCGCGGAGGCGAGGCTGTTCCCAGGGCCCGCGGAGGCGAGGCTGCCCACAGGGCCCACGGAGGCGAGGCTGCCCACAGGGCCCGCGGAGGCGAGGCTGTTCCCAGGGCCCGCGGAGGCGAGGCTGCTCCCAGGGCCCGCGGAGGCGAGGCTGCTTCCAGGGCCCGTGGAGGCGAGGCTGCTTCCAGGGCCTGTGGAGGCAGGCCTCTAGGCCTCCTAAATCACAATTATTTCCTTTCTATCCCAGACTTTTAGCACTCAGTTCATCCTTCTCCAGGCCTAGAGTTCGCTGCCCCTTCCCTTCCCTGGAAGCAACAGAACGTTTGACATGGCCGAAGCTGCCCAAGGGGTAGTGCGCTCCCGTTCCTGCCAGTGCCGTGGAAGCTCTCGCTAGCACAGGAAGCAAGGAGTTCCTCCCGGGGAGAGGAAGCGCCCGCCCTGCCGCCGCCCGTGCTTTCTCCCACTTGTGAAATCCAACCCTATCCCTGGGATCCCTGGTCGCCTATTTCAAAGTAGCTGCTGGGGAGGGGAGGGGAGGGGACACCAGCCAGTGTTCGCTAGAATGCCAAGTACCACCAAGAGCTGCCAGGCCCCCGGCTGGCACTGGCAAGAGCTCAAGCTGGCGCCTCTCGGAGCACACCCTCCGTTGGGCCAGTGGGCCGAACCTGCGGAAGGCAGGCGGGGAAAGAGCCCTGAGGAAGAGGGGCCCAGAGGGCGCGAGCATCCTTCACTAGAAGGGACTATCTCCGAGCGCCAGGCCACACCCTCCGTTTCCAGTCACAACAATGGCCATGGGGCGTGCGCGCCTGTGCGTGTGGAGGCTATAGGACAGTGTTTTTCTCTACTTCCACAGCAGAGATGCAAAAGGGAAGAGGGAGGCCCCCCAGGAAGGAAGGGGGGTAGCAATCTGCCCCCCAGCTTAGCCCAGGGCCCGGGCCCTTCCCCAAGGGGCCTTTCCCACGCCTGGCTCCCAGGCCCTCCCCTCTCCCCCCATCTCCCGCCTGGGCCCCGCCCCCCTCTGCTGGGGTGACACACCCCTCCCCCTCGGCCGCTGGGCCCCAGCCTACTAATCGCACTGCTTTCCAACATTTTTTAGCCTTATATGGGCAAAGCTCTAGGAATCAGGGGCGGGAGAAGGAAGAGCAAACCCCCCGACTGGGGCAGGGCCCACCTCCCCTCCCATATCCTGCCTTCCTTCCTCCGCTCCCACTCTCTCCACCCACCCTCCCTTCTTCCCCAACTTTGGGGCACGACTGCCCCACCCCCTTCCGAGCCCAGACACAATGGGGGAGGGGGGAGAGAAGGTGAGCCAGTCCCTTCCTGCCCGAGTCAGACTTCTGGGAGGAGAGAGGAGGAAGGGGCCCGGGACAGCCCCTCCGGCTGGGGTGCGGGGCACAGAAGGGGCCCGGGACCAGCCCCTGGGGTCTGAGTGCGGGTGCAGGAAGGAGCAGGGGACAGCCCCTGAGGCCGGGGACAGCTCCTCGGGCCTGGGGCCTGGGCGCAGGAAGGGGTCAGAAGGGGTCAGGGACAGCCCCTGAGGCCGGGGACAGCTCCTCGGGCCTGGGTGCGGGGACATAGGGGTCAGGGACAGCCCCTGGGGCCTGGGCGCAGGAAGGGGTCAGAAGGGGTCAGGGACAGCCCCTGAAGCCGGGGACAGCTCCTCGGGCCTGGGTGCGGGGCGCAGGAAGGGGTCAGGGACAGCCCCTGGGGCCTGGGCGCAGGAAGGGGTCAGAAGGGGTCAGGGACAGCCCCTGAGGCCGGGGACAGCTCTTCAGGCCTGGGTGCGGGGCGCAGGAAGGGGTCAGGGACAGCCCCTGAGGCCGGGGACAGCTCCTCGGGCCTGGGTGCGGGGCGCAGGAAGGGGTCAGGGACAGCCCCTGGGGCCTGGGCGCAGGAAGGGGTCAGAAGGGGTCAGGGACAGCCCCTGAGGCCGGGGACAGCTCCTCGGGCCTGGGTGCGGGGCGCAGGAAGGGGTCAGAAGGGGTCAGGGACAGCCCCTGAGGCAGGGGACAGCTCCTCGGGCCTGGGTGCGAGGCGCAGGAAGGGGTCAGGGACAGCTCCGCGGAGCCAGGGTGGCTGAGACATTCCTGACCCAGAGCGCGAGGGAGGGAAGTCAGCCCAAGCTGCTTTTTCTGGAGATGAGCCCAAAACCTCCAAAGGTGGGGGAGGGGAAGCCTTCCAGGCTCAGCAAGCTCCCTGGGGTGCCCCACTAAGACAGGGGGTCCAGAGCTGGGCGGGGGCTGGCCTTCACCGAGGTGCTCCCTTCCCCCCTCAGCACAGGAAACAGGGTGGGGCCAGGTACCCAGCCCTGCCGGGAGCCACAAAAGGCGCTAGGCAGGAGGGGGAGGGGGGGGAGAGGGGCAGCCCACTCAGAGGCAGAGGCCGAGGTGATGGAGCAGCCGCCAGACTGGAGAAAAAGGAATTCCGGGGCAATGCAGGGGCGGGCAACTCAGGCTGCTCGAGCCATCACCTCCTGAGCAGGGAGGGGAACTAAAGCAAGCCCCAAGTCTCCTCCAGCCTCAGTTTCCCTATCTGCAAATGATAGGATTGGATTAGATGAGGAGTGAATGGGAATCTACCTCCATGCACGGCATCAAACGAACTCAACCACTGACACTGTGCCCCGGCCATTTTCTGGGCGCTTCTCCTGACAGGTGCCGGCCCACCTTTGTTCTCCCTCCCCTCAGCCCAGTGCAGGAGCTTCTCTCCTCCGTTCCCAGCCAGGCTACCTGTGCTTTCTCAGAGGCAGGGGCCTGGGGGGAGCCGGGGCCTGGGGGGAGCCGGGGCCTGGGGGGAGACAGAGCCTGTCCCGCACAGGCTGCTAACCACACAGAGGGGGGCTGGCCCTTCCCAGTTAGCAAGGTCTTTACTGCAACCCTTGGGCATCCTTCCTCCTGTTCCTTCATTAGCGGTGTCCAGCCTCACCCATGATGCTCTCCTGCTAGGCCACCCCTGGGCGCACCGGCCTTCCACATCCCGCTAGTCTGAAATCCCAGTCCACGGCTGAGCTCCCCTCCACCAGGCCGCCTTCCCCGATTACTCACTGCCCTCTGACCCCCTCCCTCCCAGGCTGCGGGAGCGGCTCCCTCTTGCCTTTCACCAGACCCTTCCCATATACAAGTCGGCTTTCATCCGAGCTGGAGGCGGGCCCCAACGGGGGCCTGCTCTGGGAGAAGCGGGCCATGCCCGGAGCATGACGGGGTGCGAGTGGGGGAGGAGAGAGGCCACACAGAAAGTGGCCCGAGGGAGCCCAGGGCTGGAGGAGCGGGGCCCTTCGAGGACCGGAGGATGGAGAGCGAAAGCTGCGGAGAGAGGTGTTCCGGGCCTAGAACGGCGGGAGAAGGGCACTAGGAAGCGCCAGGCCCCGGGCAGGGCATTTTCTCTTCAGCCCCGGACGGGCCCAGCCGCCACTACCCAAAGGAAGGCAAGCGCAGTTTGGCTCCACTGGCGGGGGAAGTCCCGGGCTGGCAGCTCTCCCTCTGCCACACCCACCCCTAGCCAGGAAGCGCCCGGCCCTTCACCAGCCGAGAGGTGCTAGATGCCGGGCTGGGGGGAGGGGGCCCCATCCAGCCTCGGGCAACGCCCCAGCAGAAGCCCGCCCCTCGGCCCCCGCGCTCCCTCAGCCCACCAGATGCTTCCGCCCCACAAACAGTTAACAGCCCCAGCAGCATTCCTCGAGCTCCAGAGAAGCGGCGGCCTCCTCCTTTGTTTAGGGGGCCGCCATCAACCCCAAGACACAAATGTGGAAATGGCTCCCCTCCCCCCCGCAGCTGGCTCAGCCCTTTAACGGGCTCCAGGGAGGGGCAGACAGGGGAACTAGCCGGGGGTGACCTCCCGGGCCCGCGCTCCAACAGGTTAGACCAGCTGTGGGCCTTGGCACCGTTGCTTGGGCTCATGCCGGGCCTGGGGAACATGTGTGGGCAAGGAGGTCTGAGACTGGCTGAGTCACAGTTCCGAGCGGTCCGCCGACGAGGGCTTGGCGCCCGGCCCGCGCCTCGGATGCCCATCCCGCAGTACCCGGCCCCGCCCCGCGCCGCGCCGCCCGCAGTGCCCCTCCCGGTCCCGCCCCACCCGCGCCCGCGCCGCCCGCAGTGCCCCGCCCGGTCCCGCTCCACCCGCGCCGCTCACCGATGGACACGAGCTTGATGCTCTCGCGGTCCAGGAACTCGAGCGCCACGGACACGTTCTCGAGCTGCATCTGGCGGAAGGTGGGCCGCTGGTTGTGCTTGCGGTGCATCTTCTTCTGGCTGAGCACCTCGAGCAGCGCGATCAGCCGCAGCCCGTCGCTCAGGTCGGTCTGCAGGTTGCCGATGCGCTTGCTCACGCACTTGAGGTGCTCGTTGCACCAGCGCGTGAACGTGTTCTGCTGGATCTTCTTCCAGGGCGCGTCCTCGGCCAGGTCCTTCTCCGTGGCCGGCATCTCGGCGTCCTTGTCCTTGTCGCCGCCGCCGCCGCCGCCGCCCGCTACCGAAGCCGCGCTGCTGGGGCTGTGGCCGGGCCGCGGGTGGGAGCTACTCATTTTGAGAGCCTGCAGAGGCTGGGGGCGGTGCTGGAGCCCGGCGAGGGGGCGGCCCTCCTTAATTAAAGACGCAGGCACCTAGAGCCAGACGAGCTGGAGGGAAAAAGACACGGCCGTGCGGCGGCTGAGCGATCCGGCCCTTTAAATGGGAAGGGGCGGGGGCGGGCCAAGAGGGAGAAAGGGGCGGAGGGAAGGGGATGAGGGGGCCGGGCCCGCCCCTCCACCCTTCTTCCCCTCTTCCTCCGTCCCCCCCAGCCCCTCTTCCCCGCAGGCCCCTCTTCCCCACTCCACCCAGCCCAGAGCCACGGGCGTGCTTTTCATCCGGTCCCTGCCCCCACCCCAGCCGCCCCAATTTCCCTCCCAAGCTTAGCCTTCCCCGGCAGGCCCCTCCAGCGCATCCCGTGTCCCTGCCCGTGGGGCTTCGACGGGGAGGGGGCCCCCGAAGGACGAAGGGAAGCCGAGGAAGGGGAACGATCCCGACCTCACCTCCCACTTCTTCGGGCCCCAAACCCCACCCCCAATGACCAAGCATTTTCCCGGTGGAATGAGTCTGGGGAACCCCGTTCACCTCTCCCTGCCCCCGCCTCCTAGAACGGAACGGACCGGCCCAAAGGCACCCCGGCATTGTCCCTCAGCAGCCGGGCTCCCCACCCCAGAGCTTTCCCTTCCCCTCCGCTCCCACTCGTGTCCGCGGTTTCTCTACCACTAGGGCCTGCCGGCCATCCCGACACCCGGGCAATCAGAGCTTTCCTTTAGGCTCTAAGCCGGAGAGGCTCCATTTCTCCCGGTGTAAAAGGGTTGGAAAAGCGCTCCTGGGGGAAGGTCTCGGACCCCGCCCTCCCCTCCCCCCAGACTTCGGCCCCGCATCTTCCCCTTCGCGGTCTACCCCGCCATTCGGTGCCTCCGGCCCTCTTAGCTTCCCCGCCCCAACGGGACCACTCCCTATTTGGCCAAAGAGAGGGGGGAGGAGATTTGCTGACCTCTCTCTTCTCTTCTGACCCCTTGAAGAGGGAAGGGGGCGCTGAAGGAGAGAAGGGCACTTCTCCTGCAGTGTTCCCTTAGGAAAACGCCGCTCCCCATCTCCAGATCAGTTAAGACCAGGACGTCTCCCTCCCTTCCTCCCCCTCCCGAAGCTCGACTAGAAAGGGGGCTACTTAGATTTCTGGGTAATCGGGCCTGTTCTAGTCTCTCAGGCCCTAGTCTGGGCCCCTGCCTCACCCTGCCCTTCCTAGCCAGCCTTGCAGCCCCCCAGGGGCACTCCCAGGTTCTAGAAATCTGCCCCTCCTCCACTTCTCAGCATCCTCCCAGAAGGCAGTGTTCCATGGGAGAGGGCGGGAGTCCAAGAGAGATTGGGGGGGGGGGGTCCGCAAATCCCTTCACCACCACGCCAGGAATCAGGCAGGCCTGGTTTATTTAGCTCCATTTTACTTCCGAGGCGGTGGAGATTCCCAGACTTCAGGGGCAAAGGCCAGGAAGAGTCCTAGAGAGCTGGATCTCTGCCTCAGTGCCCAAAGGCCCAGTGAGCCCCGGGCCCAGATTTCCGGATCTTCTCTCTCCCAGCCTCGGGGGACCCCACGGCCCGTCTTTGTGGTTGTAGCTGGCTGCCTTACCCCACCCTTAAGAGTTGCAGTCCCCAGTCGCCAAATCCAAACCCTGAGGCAGAAATGGGGGGACCACGCCCAATTCTGGGGGAACTGAGTCACATCCCCAGAGATCCGGGCTGCTGACCCCTATTGGTCAAACCAGGAAAAAAGCCATTACTTTACCCCAGTTGGTGGCTACCATTTTTTTTTTTTTTTTTTTTTTTTTTTAATACCAGGTCAAGAAAGAACCAAAAGAAGCAAAGGGCAGATAGCACATGGGAAAAAGAGACAGACAGAGACAGAAGAAGGGAGAGAGACAGAGGGAGGGAATGAGGGAGAGAGACAGAGAAAAAGACAGAAAAAGGGTGGGGGAAAGAGAAAGGAAAGTAGGGAAGGAGAGAGAGAGAGCGAGAGACAAAGGGGAGGCAGAGTGGGGACAGAGAAAGAGAGGGAGGGTGAGACAGAGACAGAGGGAGGGAGAGAAAGCCGAGAGGGGAAGAGAGGAGCCAAGGGAGGCTATGCACAGAGGGTGGGGCAAGGGAGGTCAGGGCTAGAAGGGGAGAAAAGAGGAAGGGGGAGCAGTGAGGGAGGTCAGGGCTAGAAGGTATCTAGGGTACAGGGAAGGGAGGTCAGGGCTAGAAGAGGTCAAAGGTACAGGGAAGGTTGGTCAGGGTTAGAAGGGGTCAAAGATACAGGGAAGGGAGGTTAGGGGCTAGAAGGAGAAAGAAGAGGAAAGGCCAGAGAAGTGAGATGAGCCAAGGAAACTAGGAGGAAGAAAGGGTCAGGGGGGAGGGAAGGGAAGGGAGGTCAAGGTTAGAAAGGGAGAGAAGGAAAAAGAAAGGGCCAGTAGATAGAGAAGGGAATTAAAGAGGTGAGAGAAGGGATAGGAGGAGGAAGAGAAAGAGTGAAGGAAGGATGGGAACAGTTAGAACGGATGTGCTTATCATTCTGGGCTTGGGGAGGTTCCTTCTAGAGGAGGAGCAAGGCACTGAGGAAGGCTGCCCCCATCTCTGTCCCCCAAATGCGCCTGGGTTCCCTCATCTCCAGCTCACCGCGGCCCAGTGCTGCTCACTCCACTGAATGAACCTTAAGCCCCATCATTGAGCCATCTGCCAGGAAATCCTGCGTCAGGCCTGGCCCCTTCCCAACTTCCCCCCCTCTCCTCCCCTGCTCTCCTTTTCCAATGAAGGGGGGGGCAGGCAGGGGGGAGGCCCCGGGTGGTCTCTGAAGCGTGGCCTATCCAAATACGGTCAACTCTCATTTGGATCCCTCTGAATTACCTGAGGTCTATTTTAAATTCTCAACTGGCCTCCTTCTGGTACCAGGGAGCCTTCGGGGGTCATTTCGGTCTTTTTTCATGCGCCTCTCTGGGGAGGGGGAGGCTTCTAGCCGCCGTCTCACATTCAGTGGTGTCCCCCTCCCTCTGCGCTGGCTTCGGGGTGAATGCCCACAAGTCTGGCCTTGGGATTCGAGCTGCTCCGGCCCCCAGGGAAGGAGCTCTCTTTGGGGGGAGAGGATTAGTCCCTCATCACCTCCTGGGGGGGCAGCGAACCTTCAGGCATTCCGGCTTGCAGGCCAGAGAGACTCCCCCAAACCCAGGGCCTCTGCTGGACGCGGGGAGTTTGGGCTTGTCTCCCTGTGGGGGCCGAGCAGGCGAATTCCCAAGAAGACTTGGGACCTCGTGGGACCTCGCTCTGTCACTTCCTTGGGAGTCACTTTGCTTTCAAACCCCCAGGCTCCCGAAGTCATCAGGAAAAAGAAGGGGGCCGAGGAACTGGCCCTCCACTAGCCCTCCAGCGCTAGGGACGCTGGGATTCTCCCAGACTCCTGGAGATTGCAATGCGGATGTCTGGACGCTAGGGGACGCCCCATGCCACGCCTCAGAACCTCCCCTGTCCCAGGAAGCCCAAATTCTTCCCCTTTCATATTTTCCCTTATTTGGAATGAGACTGAGGAGTCCGACGCGGCCCCACACCCCTCTCCTGGCGCGCTGCCCGCCCGGCTCCCCTGCTCCCGGAGCCTCGGGCTCTCGGGGCTCCTCTCCCACCCCGGGCCCTCCGGGACGCTCCTCCTCGAGCCCCGCCGCCGGGCTGCGGCCCCTCCCCGAAAACGCGGGAAGCGCGCTAGGCCGTGGGGACGGGCGGCCGGCCGGGCCCCCCCCACCCCCCCGCCGCCCCCGAGCGCCTCCCGGTCCGAGGCTGTCTGCCTCACGGAGGGCCCGGGGCTCGGGGCTGTTCGCTTCGCTTAAACGACGGGCCGGTCCCGTCAACCGCGGCGCCCCACCCCCTCCCGGACCCCGGCCGCGCCGCCTCCGGAACGCTGCGCCCGAGCGAGGGGCCCGGCCCGGCCTGGCCCAGGGGCCGCGTGCCCCCCCGCTGACAGCCGGGGGCCGCCGGCCATCTCGTCTCCCTCCATCCGGCTAGCAAGGGGTTAGCGCCCCTTCGCCCGGCCCCCGGCCCCCCAAGTGAGCTGCAGTCTCCCATACACTGCCTCCCGTGCCCCTCCCCCATCCAGTGGTTTAAAATCTCTCTCTCCCTCTTCCCTTTTCTCTCTCTCTTCCTCCCTCCGTCCGTCCGTCCGTCCTTCCCTCCGTCCATCCTTCCTTCCCTCCCTGGCTCTCTCTCTGTCTCTCTCCTTGTCTGTCTCCCTCCCTCTTTCCCTCTCCTTCCCTCCCTCGCTCGCTCTCTCCCTCTGTCCGTCTGTCCGTCTGTCTCTCTCTCTCACACACACACACACGCGCGCGCGCGCACCCTGACCCGGAATCCTCTCCCGCCCCCCCCCCCCCCGACCGCACGAGTGCCGGGCAGTCCCCCCCGGGAGCCGCCGGCTCCGAGCGCATCGCTCTGCTGCCGCTGTCTGCTTCCTCCCCTCTGCCCGCCCGGCGGCTCCTGCCCTCCCCCCCCCCCCCCCCCCGGCTCTGTCCGGGCCCGGAGAACCGGCGGGGTCTAGAAAGGGGGTTACAGTGGGGAGGGGGGCGCGCCTTATGGGACTGGGCAGGCCCAGGGTGGAGGAGCCCGGCCGTCTCTACGCCTAAGTTCTAGTAGTCAGTGGCACGGGAGGGTGCAGCAGGGAGCATCTATTTTACCTGGAGCAGGAGCCGGAGCCGGAGCCCAGAGCAGGAGCCCGGAGCCGGAGTCGGGAGCCTAGAGCCGGAGTTGAGAGCCTAGAGTCGGAGCCGGAGCCCAGAGCAGAAGCCCGGAGCCCAGAGCAGAAGCCCGGAGCCCGAGTCGGGAGCCTAGAGCCGGAGCCGGGAGCTAGAGCCGGAGCCGAGAGCCTGGGCGCCTCCTCTGCAGCCGAGGCACTGGAGCCGGCGGCTCGGGGCTGGTGGGAGAGGAGGCGGACGGGCTGGAGAGCCGGGCCGAAGAGCGCGCACCTCAACCCCGAGGAGGGCTCGGGCAGCGGAGCGGCTGCTGGCGGCTGGGCCGGGCTGGGCTGCGGGAGCGCACCCTGTGGCCGGGGCCACCTCTTGTCAGCTGCGAGACCCCCCTGGGTCGGAGCCGGCTCGGGCGGAGAAAGCCTTAATTGGTAAAGTCGCCGGGGAGCCGGAGCGAGCAAGAGCGCAGGAGAAACTGGGGGGGGGAGGGGGCCGGGTGATGGCACCACTGGCGGCGACCCCGCCCCTCGGGGAATGAGCTCACAGTCCAGAGGGCCTCCGGCCGGGGAGGGGGACACCCTCCCCCCACCCCGAGGGCTCCGGGGTGCCCTCTCCCCCCCAATGCTGACTGGCAGGGCTAAAGAAGGAAGCCCCCCCCCTAATGCTTAGCCTCAGGGTCAGGGGTCAGACCCTGGTGGACCCCGACTCGATGGAGCAGAAGGAAATGGGGGGGAGGGGGAAGGGGAGGGAGCATCCTCCGTGGCCTAGGGGAGGGGGCCGGTCTCCCCCTTCTCGCTTCCTCGGGGAACCAGGCCCGTTGAAATCTTGGGGATGGGGCCCCAGCAGGGCCCCCCAAGGGGGAAGCGGCCCAGAGACCCGCAGGCACCCCGCCTCTGAGCTCCAGGCCCCGTCTGGCCCACACCGTCCTTCAGAGTCGGCCCCACAGCACTCTTTGTGAACGAGGCAATGACAAAGAAAAGGCAGGGAAGCCTCGGGCCCAGGATGAGCCTGCCTCTTTGCCCTGTGCCTCGGTTTGTTCTTCTGACAAATGGGGTTATTTCAGACTATGAATTCCCCAAGGTCCCTCCCGGCTCTAACCGTTTCTGAGAACAGAAGCCGATGTGCTGGGGCTGGGCCCTGGGACCCTGCCGGGAGGGAGGCACCTCCCAGGCCGCTCTTCCCCCAAAGCCAGGGGCGGGGGTCCAGGGCTAGGACGTGTGGGGGGCGCACGTGTGTGAGGGAGGCCCCAGAATCCTAGGCTCCGAGGCCCCGGAGTCTAACCCCAGGCTAAAACCCCATGGGGTCCCCTCTGTCTGGGAAGAAGGCAGGTGCTACACCCCCCGGGGTCGTCTTCTGGTCCCTGCCCCCCAATTCACGCAGGAACGCCCCTCCCCCAAATGAAGGAGGATCACAGATGGATCAACAAACGTTTATTAACTCTCTTCCACAAACCTCCGCCAAGGTGGCCGCCCTCCTGGGAGCCCGGCCTGGCTCCCGAGGGTCAGTCTCAAGGCGGGAGGGAGGAGCCCATAACGGACACAAGATAACTGGGGAGACGGCGGAGACAAGGGGGGGGACAGATCTCAGAGACGGGCAGAGGCAGGAGCGAAGGGGTGAGGGGTGGCAGGTCCCAGCCTTGCGGCGCCCCGACAACTCCAGGTCCTCCCGAGGTGGCGAGGATTCAAAAACTGGGGAACAGGGCCTCCGAGCAGGGGCCCCGCCCTCAAGAGGCTGCAAGTTCCTACTGCTGGCCAGGCGTCCTCCAGCCAGAGGCTCTGACCTAGCAGATCAACCCGGGCCTGGGGGGAGAAGAGGGCCCTGAGTGTCTCCCCGCAGCGCCCGGCGCCTGCCTCCCCCCTCCGGGCCTCCCTCTTCCAAGAAGCCATTCCCCATGTGCCCGCTGCGCCCCAGGCAGGGCCCACCCCGGCACCGTGCCATTCGTGCTTTACAGTTTGCATTCACTCCTCGTTCCATCTCCTCCAGCACATGAGCTCACTGAGGCAGGGCCGCTTCGCTTCTGGCTGCTGCTCTTCACGGAGACCAAGGCCCATGGTACCCACCCGGAGCTTGCTGTGGCATCCAAATGAGGGGAGCTGGGTGGTTAGTAGGCTTGCTCTCTGCGCTCTGCCACTAACCGCTGCACCTTTTCCCACTCTGGGACTGAGCTCTCCCCCGGCCCCCTTCTCCTCTCTAGAACAAGGGTTCCCCAAATCCCTTCCGGCTTTGACAGGCCGCCTTTCCCTCGAATATTTCCCAGCACCTGCTGTGTAGGAAGACTTTAGCCCGGCCTACATTTGATGGGGCCAGAGGCCTGGACAAAGTGAGCGCACGTGGCTTATCTGAAGGAAGAGACTAGAGTGGTGGCGGCCCACCGAGGCCCGGCAGCAACTTGAGGAAAGCGTCTCTTTTCCTCTCTTTATCCTAAGCGGCGGCAGCCTCCCCAACCTGTGTCTCCGTAACACCAGGAAGCCGTCCCCGATGGGCCTCCCCGCGGCAGCCTCCCCAACCTGTGTCTCCGTAACACCAGGAAGCCGTCCCCGATGGGCCTCCCCCGCGCCCACCGGTTTTCCAAGCAATTATTGTATTGACCGGCCTCATTCCCTGTCTGCCTTAGGAGCTGGGAAAAGGATACTAAGAGAAATGAAGGGAAGGAAATAGGCCTCATTCTTGGCCTCTGAAATCACTGCACACACTGGCCCCAAACCTGCCTGTTCTCCCTCTTCCTCTTTCATTCTTTCTCTCATCTTCCTTTCCCCCTCTCTTTCTCTCTCCCTCCCTCGCTGGCTTTTGTCTCTCATTTTCCTTTCTCCCTGCTGTCTGTCTTCCTCCCTCCCTGGCTTTTCCCTTACTCTTTCATTCTTTCTCTCATCTTCCTTTCTCCCTGTCTCCTTCCCTGTTTTCTCTCTCGTTTTCCTTTCTCCCTGTCTGTCTCCCTCCTTCTGTTTTCTCCCATATTCTTTCTTTCAGTCTGTGTCATTTTCCTTTCTCCCTCCGTCTTCTTCCTTCTCTGGCTCTGGCTCACTTCCTCCTTCTGCCTTATTTCACAATATTTCCATCCAGACCAGCCCCCTGTGTCCAGGCCCGGGGGACAAGGGTGTGGTGCCAGCCAAGCCGGGGAAGGCTTCTGGGTGTCTTCCTGATCCCTAAGCACGCCCCGATTTTCTGAAGCCCGCTCTGCCTCCCTGACCCGAGCTTTTCCTCGTCATCCACACAGAGAGAGAAGACTTTCTTCCTCAGTTTGTTTTTTTTCTCCTGGCTTTGGGTACAGTGGGGTGACTCTGGCTGGAAGCTTGGCTCCATTACCCTGCTGTCAGAAATTGGGGGGGGGGCCGGTGCTCAGAGTCCCTAATGCTCCCAGGCTCAGTGAGAGAGTTGCTTTTGTCGTAGGCTGTGACGTCCCATCCCGAGAAGCGGGTGGGGGAGGGACTGTGGACCGAAGCTGTCAGCTTCCTCTCTCCCTAAGTTGGAAGGGGCCAAGTGAGCAAGCAAGGCCGAGTGAGGCCCCCTGCCCCTGCCCCGGGTCCTTCCCTAGTTGCTCGCGCTCCCCAGGATGCGCGTTTGCCCAAGAGCTGCTTGGTGCTATTGTTCCTGGGCCAGCCCCCGGATCTGTACCGCTAGCATCCAGGGGTTCTTGCCGCCCAGTATCGAGTCTCTGTGCTCGTTACTTGGGCTAGAGATTTAGGATACTTTGATTCTAACCGGGCTTGTAGCTCTGTGCCTCAGTTTCTCCATTGGAAGGAGGGGCTAATCTCCGAGGCTCTTTCCAGCTCAGTCTCTCGTTGTCCCTGACCCAGATGAAGGAAAAGTCTTACCTGCTTGGGGACGTGTGGGAACGAGGCCTTCAGTTCCCGGTGGAGGCTCTTCCTTTGTATTTTCTTCTGCTGTAGGTCCTGGAGCGGGAGACTTGCCTGCGAAGGAGGGGCAGCGGTGAAGCAGGGGTTTCCGGGGCCCCTCCACAGCCCCCGGCGTGGGCAAGGAGGCCGGGAGATCTCTGCAGACCCCCGGCCCCCTGCTCTCTCCTGCCCACTCACCTGGAGCTTGGGACTCCTCTCTCCCTCCACTGGCAAATGTCTCTGGCTCAGACAGGCTACAAGGTGGAGAGGGGTAGACAAAGGCCTCCTCTGCTTCTGGAGGAGTGCAGACTAGGTGCTAGGGGGTGAGGGAGGGGGCCGCACATATGGGACGCCACAAGAGTCTGCGGAGTGCAGCCAGAGAGGCAGCAGAAGTGGCTGTGCCGACAACAGCGGGGGACGGACGCGGACACGAACACGCGCACAGACACAAGAGGCAAGGACTGAAAAGAGCTTCCAGGGTGGCAAATGCCGGGGCAAAGGAGGAAACGGAGGCTTCAAGAGAAGGGACTTGCCTGGGGTCACACGAGTGCACACAAGCAAACACATCTGAACCCAGAGGCACCTTCCCTAGGCTAGGGGGGAGAGGAACCCCGATGCTAGCTGGGAAATACAGGCAATCTGTGTTCAGAGCACGGCCAAGAAAGGCAGAGATGAGGCCAGTTAGAGGAAGGGGGATTCGGAGGAGGAGAGAGCTCTAAAGAGAAGGGACTTTCTAAGGTCACACAGCTAGGATTCGAAGGATGGAAAGAAGGCCAAGGATGAGAGGAGCAGAGATGTTGAGCCGGAAAGGGTCCCCAAGATTATCGTCTTCTTTGAAAGAGGGGAAACGGAGCTCCGGGGAGCTCAGAGAACAGTTGTGACAAAGCCGGGCTTTGAACTGAGATCTTCTCCAAGCAGAACTTGGGTTTGTCATTGAGAGATGAAGGAAAGAGCAGATGAGGAAGGCACCTGGTGGGTGGGGAGAAGGGTTCGGTAGTCTCACCTCTCCAGCTGCTCCCCAAGTGGGCTCGGGGTCTCTCCAGGCTTCTGGCTACTGGTGTCCCTGAGGCCGTGGCTCTCTGTGGGGGGGAGGGCAGGGATGGGGCTCAATGGGAGAGGGGGTGGGCCCCAGGGGAAGTGGTCCTCCATCTCCCCCCAGAAGGCCGGGGGTCCCCGGGGAAAACTGCCCATCCACGTGCCCAGGTCTGGCAGCCCCTGGGGAACGGCGAGGCTGGAATTCCAGTCCTCATAAGGAAACGGCCTCCTTTTGGCGTAGGGGGGACGGAGTTGTTTATACCACCCAGGGGAGCAGTGAACAGTGAGTCAGTTTTTGCCTGTAGAGGTGGAGATGGAGGGACACACACACACACACACACACACACTCACTCTCTCTCTCTCTCTCTCTCTCTCTCTCTCTCTCTCTCTCTCTCTCTCACACACACACACACACACACACACTCTCTCTCTCTCTCTCACACACACACACACACACACACACACACACACACACACACACACACACACACACACACACACACTCTCTCTCTCTCACTCACACTCACTCACCCCTCTCTTGAGCAGCCTTACCACGTGTTTGCCCCAGGGTGCTGGCTCCTTCTGGGACCTGTGGAGTAGATACTTCCTGAAGTCAAGGAAGGACAGAACAAGGGAGACAGGGCAGAGAGAAATGGGGGGGGGGGGAGCAGCAAAGGGATCATCTTCTCCTAAATCCCAAGAGCAGAAGGGAGGGGGGCAGGGCACCCGGTTGTTTTAGGGCTGGGGAAGGGCCTGCACAGGGCCACTCACCGAGCCTTTCAGCTCCAGATTCGGGCACTTGTCTCTTCTTTGGCAGATGCTAGGAGGACTAGAGGCTGGTGGGCCTTCCCGAGCTTTAGCAGCAGCTTCCTTTCCTCTGGGGCCCTTTCCTGTTTTCCGAACAGGAGCCCCAAATGGATGTCGGCCTCCCTTCTCACCTGGCTTGACTTCCTCAGCGGCCTGGCCCAGGGCGGCCCCCCTCTCTTGAGCTCGGACATGGGGCTCCCCCTGACTGCCCCGGGGCACCGAGGGCTGAGGGCGGGCTGCGGCCGCCAGATTTGCCGAGGTTCCCGCGGCAGGTTCCGGGCTGCCCCGTCTGGCGGCCATCGCGGCCGCGGCCCTGGCCCTGGCCCTGGCTCTGGCCCTGGATTTGGCCTTGGCCTTGGCCTTGGCCTCCAGCTGATCCAGGTGGAGCTGGAGCCTGCACTGTAATTCTAGGCCGAGCGCCATGGCTTGGATAGCCTCGTTCTCCTCATCCTCCTCCGCCGATCCAGGAATGCTCACAGCGTCCTCCTGCAGCCAGTAGCCCCCCCCTTCGGCCCCTCCATAGCCCCACACTTTCAGTTCTTGGGGAACATCTTCCTCGGAGGTATCAGCTTCGGACTCCCCCTGCGGGGGGGTTGGGGCGGGCTGCTTTTCAAGGATGGAATCAGTTGGC
Source organism: Sminthopsis crassicaudata (assembly GCF_048593235.1). Classification (NCBI taxonomy): domain Eukaryota; kingdom Metazoa; phylum Chordata; class Mammalia; order Dasyuromorphia; family Dasyuridae; genus Sminthopsis; species Sminthopsis crassicaudata. Next base: position 81,984,048 of record NC_133623.1, on the reverse strand, counting down.
TCATTTGCTGCCTTTGCTTCTTCTTGCTTCTTGGTGCCCTCCTCCATTTTTCCTCACAGTCGCTTCCTGGAGGATCAGATGGGGAGGAAGAAATAAGCATTTATATGGTGCCCGCCATGTGCCCGGAGGCAGTTAGAGGGTGCCAAAGTGGATAGGGCACCAGACCTAGAGTCAGAAAAAGCCTCCTCTCCCTGACTTCTGGTCCGGCCTCAGCCACTTCCTAGCTGTGTGATCCTGAGCAAGTCACTTCACCCTGATTGCCTCAGCATCCTCCTCTGCAAAAGGAGCTGGAGAGGGAAAAACTCCATCATCTGACAAGAAAACCCCCCACGTTCACAAAGACTCAGACAGGTGAAATGACTGAACGACGACTGTGTGTGAAGGAATGTCGGCTAGCCGTTGTTAGCTTCGTTTTACAGTTGAAGAAACTGAGTCAGGCCAGGTGAAGCGTCTTGCCTAGGATCACGTAGCGAGGAATATCCGAGGCCTCGTTTGGCTTGAGGCCCTTCTGACTCCCGGCCCAGGGCTTCACTAGCCGTCTCCACTCAGAGAGGGCCGTGTACTTCTCCCAGTCCCAGCCCAAAGCCCTGTTCCCAAGAGAGCACAGAGGCTGCTTAATGTCCACTGGCCTTTCTTCACCATCTCTGGAACCTAAACTGAACTGCCTTTTATTGAGGTCCCCTTGCGTTGCCGGGAGAATCCTGGCTTTTTTCCCATCCCTCTCTGTCACCCCAGTGCAGAGTACTGGGTTTAGTAGCAATGGGGGACTGCTAGGCCGGGCCGGGCCCAAGCATTCAGAGAGAGCTTGGACCAAGGGGTTTTGCACATTTTCTCCCTTCCTACACGGCGCCATGCTTGAGGCCAGGGGTGTCTTTTGCCTCTCTGTCTGTCCTCAGCACTTGGCATAGGGCCTAGCATACAGTAGGAACTTAATAAATGCCTGCCGCCTGCCTGGCATGAGGGGGGGGGGGGGGCCAGGGACCGCTTGTTTCTCTTGAGCAGAGCCACTGCTTGGGGGAAGGGGGCAGAGCCAAGCCCGTGGGCCCGTGGTTTGGGGTGGGAGGCTGCTGGGAGGCAGGGGTTTGGGGGAGAAGAACAGAGTGTCCCGCAGCTCCCCCGCTCCACTAACCACAGGCCCAGGTGCTGCTGCTGCTGCTACTGGGCCTAGGCAAGGGCAGGCAGGCTGAAGGGGAGGGAAGGGAGGGAGGGGAGGGAGAGGAGAAGGGGAGAGGAGGGATAGTGGGAGGGGGAATCACGTGATGGAGGGGATGGAGGAAAGGGGGGATTTGAGGGAGGAGGGGAGGGAGAGTGGGAGAGAAAGAAACCTTTAGGGCGCCCTTTATGGGGCCTCCTTTCCGTCGTGCTGGAGCCACAAGGGGCCCTAAAGGTCAAGGGGAAACCAGATTCGGGCGAGGGCCCCTGTCCCCCTCGCAGGCCCTGGCATGCCAGCTGCGCCCACCTGGGGGCTCCGGCCTGGCTCCCAGCACGTGGCCGGGCGACCGAGGAGGCCTGGCGGGCCGGCGATGGCGGTGGGGCAGCCGCTTCCGGGTTCGTGGTCGGGCACCGGCTTATCCTGGGGAGGAGGGACCACACGGAGCTGCCCACCCGGCCGTCCCGACCCCCACTTCTGCAGGTGCCCAACAGTCGGGCGCACGCCCCTCCCTCACAGCCCAGCCAGGCCTCACGCTCCAGCAGGCGGCCGCCTGGTAACACGCTCTCAGCCAATAGCTAGCCGGTTGAGGCCAAGAGCTATTGGCCATTTTCGGCCGGGCCAATCAGCACGCCTCACCCATCTCGGCCAATCGCAGCTAGGCTTTGCGATAGTTGCTAGGCTCATTTATGCCCTAGGGTGACGTCACCGCCCTCATGCAAGCTTTCTAGCGTCCTTTCTAGGGGGCGGGAGCGGTGGGGGAAGGGAGATTGGGAATGGAAGGGATGGAAAAAGGGATCCAGTATTTTCCGTAGCAGCCTTTGCGCTAGGGGGTGGGGTGAGGGACCTCAAAAAAGAAAACAAAACGAAAACGGAGCACGGCCGGGAACGTGGAGGGGCTGTGGGCGGCCCCCCCATAGCCGCCTTCCCCTCCCCCCGCTCCCCACGCCTAGATTAGAACAGACGCAGAAGCAGCCTGACGGATTCCCCCCCCCCCCCACCCCCCGGGAAAGCGAGAAGGGCCTCATTTTGCAAAAGGGGAAACTGAGGCCCAGCTAGGTTAAATGACTTACCTAAGATCACCCAGATGGCAGAGAGAGAGGCTCCAAATTCAGGTCTTTTCCTTGTGGTGCAACAGACAAGACGATCGAGTGCAGCGGTAATAGTTACACAGAGAAGGTTCGAGGGAGAGGGAACGACGGTGACGGAGAGAATGCGTCGGCGACGGCGGCGACGACTAGAAAGGGACCCAACGTGATAAGGGAAACGTTGGGCTCTGATAAGGCGTGAGGGGGAGGGAAGCGAGAAAGAGCGTCGCCTGTGGCCGCGGCTGGCAATGCCAGTTTTCTGCGCTGGGAGAGGGGCTGAGCCTCCCCGTGGGCCTCCCGCTCTCCGACTCCACTCTCCTCCTTTGCCCCCCCCCAAAAAAAAGCACAGCGAGAAGCCAGGCGTGGGGCCAGGCTGGCAGGGGTCCCCAAACACGGCGGGGTACATGCCTCCCGGATTCAGGGGGGTGCCCTGTTCCGCCTCCATCAATAAGCATTGATTAAACGTCTACTGTTCACCAAGCAGAGTGCTGAGTTAAAAGTCAAAGCCGGGGTGCCCGCTCCCGAACGTAAATCACTGCCAGGCAACGCAGACACGCTCCACGGAGCTGGGGGGGCGGGTGGTGGTGCTGGAGTCCGCCTGTAAAAGGGGAATTTGAATTGCATCTCTGAGGCAGACCGGGACTTGATAGTGAGAAACTGACACGGGGGGGGGGGGGGAGGGGGGGAACGTCCTGGGCAAATGTCCCACAGAAAGCATTCGGCTCGGAGGGGAGCCCCGGGATCACTGGAGTGCCAGTCCTCGGGGGTGGGGGGGCAGGGCATGTTCCGGCCCCCCTTCATGTCATCTCTCTCTGGCTCTATATGTCTCTTTTCTCTCTCTCTTTCTCTCTCTATATAGATGTCCTTTTGTCTCTCTCTCTCTCTCTTTCTATATATCTGTTTCTGTCTTTCTGCCTCTATATATCTGTCTGATTTTGTCTCTCTCTCTCTCTCTCTCTCTCTCTCTCTCTCTCTCTCTCTCTCTCTCTCTCTATATATATATATATATATATATATATATATATATATATATACACACATACATACACACACATATGTCTTTTTCTGTCTCTGTCTATATATCGGTCTGTGTCACTTTTCTCTCTATATGTTTTTTTTTTTTCTATCTATCTATCTACACACACCTTTTCCGCTCTCTTCTGTCTATATATCTATCTGCCTGTGTCTCTTTTCTCTCTTTATATGTCTTTTTGTCTTAATGTATAAATATATCTATATCTATATATCTCTTTCTCTGTCTGTCTATATATGTGTCTGTCTGTGTCTTTTTTTTCTCTCTTTACATATGTCTTTTTGTCTTTATATATAAATATATATGTATGTATATCTTTTTCTCTGTCTCTGTCTATATATGTGTCTGTCTGTGTCTCTTTTATCTCTCTTTATATATGTCTTTTTGTCTTTATATAGGTATATTTTGTTTTTATATATGTTTATTTTGTCTCTCTCTCTGTCTACATATCTGCCTGTCTTTTTCTCTTTTCTCTCTCTCTCTCTGTCTACTTGTCTTTATACACACACACACACACACACACACACACACACACACACACACACACATATATATATATATATGTTTTTTCGTCTTTATATATATACATACGTACATCTTTTACTCTGTCTCTTTCTGTCTGTCTAAATATCTGCTTTTTTTTCTCTCTTTACATATATGTCTTTTTGTCTTTATATATAAATATATATGTATGTATATCTTTTTCTCTGTCTCTGTCTATATATGTGTCTGTCTGTGTCTCTTTTATCTCTCTTTATGTTCTTTTTGTCTTTATATAGGTATATTTTGTTTTTATATATGTGTATTTTGTCTCTCTCTCTCTCTCTATACATCTTTTCCTCTGTCTCTTTTTTGTCTGTCTATATATCTGTCTGTCTCTTTTCTCTCTCTTTATATATGTCTTTTTGTCTTTATATAGGTATATTTTGTTTTTATATATGTTTATTTTGTCTCTCTCTCTCTCTACACATCTTTTCCTCTGTCTCTTTTTTCTCTGTCTATATATCTGTCTGTCTCTTTTCTCTCTCTTTATATATGTCTTTTTGTCTTTATATAGGTATATTTTGTCTTTATATATATATGTATATATGTACATCTTTTCCTCTGTCTCTTTCTGTTTGTCATACATCTGTCTTTGTCTCTTTTCTCTCTATATATGTCTTTTTGTCTTTATATATATCTACATATATCTTTTTCTTTCTCTGCTGTCTATATATGTTTGTTTGTGTCTCTTTTCTCTCTATATATATGTCCTTTTGTCTTTCTCTTTCTATATATCTGTCTCTGTCTTTCTGCCTCTATATATCTGTCTGACTTTCTCTGTCTCTATATATCTGTCTCTCTTGCTCTCTTTCTCTACATATCATTTTGTCTCTCTCTCTCTCTCTCTCTCTCTATATATATATATATATATATATATATGTATATATATATACTTACATTTTTCTCTTTCTGGTGTCTATACATTTGTCTGTGTCTCTTTTCTCTCTCTTAATATATGTCTTTTTGTCTTTATATAGGTACATTTTGTCTTTATATATGTTTATTTTGTCTTTATATATATATATATATATATATATATATATATATGTACATCTTTTTCTCTTTCTCTTTCTGTCTGTCTGTATATCTGTGTGTGTCTCTTTTGTCTCTCTATATGTCTTGTTTTCTCTATATATGTATATATATGTATGTATGTACATCTTTTTCTCTGTGTATATATGTGTCTATCTGTGTCTCTTTTCTCTCTCTTTATATATGTCTTTTTGTCTTTATATAGGTATGTTTTGTCTTTATATGTGTTTATTTTGTCTTTATATACATATATATATATACACATCTTTTTCTCTTTCTCTTTCTATCTACATATCTGTGTGTATCTATTTTTTCTATCTCTATATATGTCTTGTTGTCTTTATATATATATGTGTGTGTGTGTGTGTGTGTGTGTGTATGTACATCTTTTTCTCTGTCTCTGTCTATATATGTGTCTCCTGTGTCTCTTTTCTCTCTCTTTATATGTCTTTTTGTCTTTATATATATATATATATATATGTATATTCCCCCCCCCCCGTCTGTCTATTTATCTTTCTGTCTGTGTCTCTTTTCCCTCTCTCTCTCTATGTCTTTATATATACATGTATATCTTTTTTCTTTGCCTCTTTCTGCTGTATATATACATATATATATGTCTGTCTCTCTGCTTTCTCTCTGTGTATATATTTATATATATGTATGTCCTTTTGTCTTTCTCTTTCTACATATCTGTCTCTGTCTTTCTGATTCTATATATCTGTCTCGCTCTCTTTCTCTACACATGAATCTCTCATTATATACATACATACATACATACATACATACATACATATATCTTTGTCTCTGTCTATATATTTATCTGTGTCACTTTTCTCTTTATATATATATATGGTTTTTGTCTTTATATATATATACATATGTACATTTACTCTGTCTCTTTCTGTCTGTCTAAATATCTGCTTGTCTGTGTCTCTTTTTTTCTCTCTTTACATATATGTCTTTTTGTCTTCATATATAAATATATATGTATGTATATCTTTTTCTCTGTCTCTGTCTATATATGTGTCTGTCTGTGTCTCTTTTATCTCTCTTTATGTCTTTTTGTCTTTATATAGGTATATTTTGTTTTTATATATGTTTATTTTGTCTCTCTCTCTCTATCTACACATCTTTTCCTCTGTCTCTTTTTTGTCTGTCTATATATCTGTGATTGTCTCTTTTCTCTCTCTCTATGTCTTTTTGTCTATACATATATATATTTTTTCCCTGTCTTTTTCTGTACTTGTATATATGTCTGTCTGTGTCTCTTTTCTCTATTTATGAATGTCTTTTTGTCTTTATATATACCTATATCATTTTTATGTCTCTTTCTGTCTGTCTATATATCTGTCTGTGTGTGTCTCTTTTTTCTCTCTCTCTCTCTGTATATATATATATATATATATATATATATATATATATATATATATATATATATATATATGTCTTGTTGTCTTTATATATATACATGTACTTTTTTTTCTGTCTCTGCTGTCTATATATGTGTCCATCTGTGTCTCTTTTCTCTCTCTATATATATGTCTTTTTGTCGTTATATAGATATTTTCTCTGTCAATATATCTGTCTGTCTGTGTCTCTTTTCTCTCTCTCTCTCTATATATATATGTCTTGTTGTCTTTATATATATATATATATATATCTACATCTTTTTCTCTGTTTCTGTCTGTCTTTCTATATATCTATCTGTGTCTCTTTCCTCTCTCTCTCTGTCATTTTGTTTATATATATATCTCCTTTTCTTCTGTCTCTGTCTATATATGTTTGTGTCTCTTTTCTCTCCATATATGTCTTTTTGTATACACACACATCTTTTTTCTCTGTCTGTTTGTCTATGTATATATCTGTGTGTGCCACTTTTCTTTCTATATATATATATATATATATATATATATATATATATGTCTTTTTATCTTTATATATATACACACAACTTTTTCTGTCTCTTTCTATTTGTCTATATATCTGTCTGCCTGTGTTTCTTTTCTCTCTATATAGATGTCTTTTTGTCTTTATATATATATATATATATATATATATATATATATATCTTTTTCTCTGTCTCTGTCTATATATCTATCTGTGTGTCTCTTTTCCCTCTCTAAATATATGCCATTTTGTTTATATATATATATATATATATATCTTTTTCTCTTTCTCTGTCTATATATGTCTATCTTTATCTCTTTTCTCTCTCTATATATATATGTATTTTTGTCTTTATATATTATATCTTTTTCTCTGTCTCTTTCTGCTGCATATATATATATATATATATATCTGTCTCTCTGTTTTTTCTCTCTCTATATATGTCCTTTTGTCTTTCTCTTTCTTTCTATATATCTGTCTCTGTATTTATGCTTCTATATATCTGTCTCTATTACTCTCTTTTTCTCTACATATCAATTTCTCTTTATATGTATCTATATCTTTTTCTCTGTTTCTTTCTGCCTGTCTATATATCTGTCTCTCTTTGTCTCTTTTCTGTGTCTTTCTGTATGTCTTTTTGTCTTTCCCTGTCTCTCTTTCTATCTCTCTGACTTTCTATATATCTGTCTTGCTGCCTCTTTCTCTGTACATATCAATCTCTGTATATATATCTTTTTCTTTATCTCTTTCTGTCTGCCTATATATGTCAGTCTGTGTCTCTTTTCTTTCTCTCTCTATGTCTTTTTGTCTTTCTCTGTCTCTCTTTCTATATATGTCTCTTTCTTTCTCTCTCTCTCTGTCTTATTTTCTTTTCTTTCTATATGTCTCTCCTCTCTTTCTACATATCGATCTCTCTTTATATATATCTTTTTTCTCTGTCTCTGTTTGTCTATATATCTGTGTTTCTTTTCTCTCTATATAGATATGTCTTTTTGTCTTTATATATATCTATATCTTTTTCTGTCTGTCTATATATATATATCTGTCTGTGTCTCTTTTCTCTGTCTCTATATATGTCTTTTTGTCTTTCTCTGTCACTCTTTCTGTATATCTGTCTGTCTTTCTCTTTCTATATATCTGTCTGACTTTATCTCTCTCTTTCTCTATATATCTGTCTCTCTTGCTCTCTTTCCCTCTACATACTGATCTCTCTCTATATATATATCTCTCTTTTTTCTCTGCCTCTTTCTGTTTGTCTATATATCTGTCTGTCTGTGTCTTTTTTTTCTCTGTCTCTCTGTATGTCTTTTTGTCTTTCTCTGTCTCTCTATATTTCTGTTTCTTTCTCTCTCTCTCTCTCTCTCTCTCTCTCTCTCTCTCTCTCTCTCTCTATATATATATATATATATATATATCCGTTTTACTTTCTTTCTCTATCTCTCTCTCTCTCGCTGTATCTTTCTCTCTACATATGGATCTCTCTCTGTATTCCTCTCATTTTCTCTCTCTTTCTCTTTCTCTATCTTTCTATATATCTGTCAATCTTTCTCTCTGTCTCTCTCTTTCTCTCTCTCTGTCTCTCTATATATTTGTCTCTTTCTCTCTGTCTCTGTCTCTCTGTCTCTGCCTCCGCCTATCTCTGTGTGTGTGTGTGTTTGTGTGTGTGTGTGTGTGTGTGTGTGTGTCTGTCTGTCTGTCTCTTTGTGCCTCTTTCTTACACACACACTTTCTAGGCTCTGAGCCTAGCCTATCTGAGGTGCTCAGGATGAAATTTCCAGGGGTGGGTGGGGAGGACAGTGTGGAGAAGAATAGATCCCTGCTTTAGGGAAAGCTGTTTAGTCTAACAATGGTACCTTGATACTACAACCACAACCACCCTGTCTCAGACTCAGAGAAATCCTTGCCCGTCTTCAGGAAAGTCCCAGAAAGAAAGACTTTAGAGGAGAGAGGCAGGCTTAGGAGAGCCTGAATTAAAACAGGCCAAAGAGAAGGGTATTTCCCCTGTATCAGGGAAGGATTGCATGTCAACCTCTTGCCAGGGTGACTCAGATTTCCTGGGTCTGTGGTAGGCACACTAACCCAGACATTGTGTACCTCACCAGGTGCCCACAGTCTTTCCCCCAAAACATGTCAACAAGCTAGGAAATCAGAGGCTTTAGAAAAATGAACAGAGACAGGCAGCCACCCCTGATGTTACAGGGAGGGGTTTCCCTGGGCTCTAAACTCCCCCTGCCTACCATCTGCCAAGTTTAGGGCAGGGAAAATACCCAAATACATTTATTTGGGGAAAGGAGAGAGGGAAGAGAAAAATTGTTCACATTTACAAAGGCTTTACAGTTTGCAAACATTTTACAAATATTTTCATCTCATTTTTGCAATGAGATAAGTGCTATTATTATCCCCACATAACAGATGAAGAAACTGAGGCACAAAAATGGCAGCTTTGGGATTACATAGCTAGTAGGTATTTAAAGTGGGATTCTAACCCACCTTCCTACCTCCAACTCCAGTACTCTCCCACATGGTACACTGCCTGTGAATGTTTGAAAGTCCTGAGCCACTCTTGCCGACATTATAAAGAAAGTAAAATTTCTTTTCTCATCCCCTCTTTTCTCTTTCCTTGGTCGCCACCAACTGTGCATTAGCTTCCTTCTTTTTTTCCCTTTTTTTCTTTAAATTTATTTGGATTTATTTTTTTTAAATTTTATTTTAATTTGATTAATTTAATTCTCTCCCTCACCCATCCATTGAGAAGACATGTGCATTTTACCTTTGAAGTCATGCAAAACACATATTTGTATTAGCCACATTAAAAAAAAGCAATAATAATAAAGGGAAAACATGCTTCAATCGGCACTCAAAATCCATCAGCTCTCTCTCTGGAGCTCAATACTGTTTTTCATACAGTACTTTGGAATTGTTTTAGATTATTGTATTGATCAGAGTAGTTAGGTCTCTCACAGTTGCTCATCATACAATATTACTATTACTGTGTACAAATTCTAAAACTGCTCACTTCACTTTACATCAGTTAATATAGATTTTTCTGAAACCATCCTCATCATTTTTACAGCACAATAGTAAACCCATCACAATCATATTCCTCCTTTGATGGGCACCCCCTTAATTTCCATTTTCTTTACCACCACAAAAAGAGCTGCAATAAACATTTTTGTATATATGGGTCCTTTCCCCCTTTATTTGGTCTCTTCAGGGTACAGTCTAATGGTTTTAATGATTCAAAGCATAGCACAGTTTTATAGTCCTTTGGGCATAGTTCCAAATCATTTTCCAAAATGATTGGAGCAGTTCACAACTCTACTAAGAGTATATCAGTGTACCTGTTTTTCAATATTCCCTGTAGCACATATCATTTTCCTTTTCTGTCATGGTAGTCATTGTGATGGGCATGAAATGGTGTTGTTTTTAATTTATACTTCTCCAGTTTTTAATGATTTAGGGCATTTTTTCATATATTGATCGAAAACTTTGATTTCTCCTTTTGAAAACTGCCTGTTCATATCTTTTGATCATTTATCAATTGGGGGAATGGCTCTTATTATTATTATTATTTTTTTTTTTTTACAAATTTGGCTGTTCTTTATATATTTGACAAATGAGGCCTTTATCAGAGAAATTTGCTATAAGAATTTCCTCCCCATTCCCCACTTTCCTTTTAATTTTAGGTGCATTGGTTTTGTTTGTGCAAAATCTTTTTCATTTCATGTAATCAAAATTATCCATGTCAACAGATCTTCTACCAGAAGGAAGAGATCAGTGCAGAAGATTGGTATGAGATAGTATGGTGGTTTTATGGATTATAAGAAAAGAACTGATTGGCCATTAGCCAAAATCCTTACTTAACAGTGATAGTTTTCTAATGCGTTGGAACCTGAATCTGAAATAAAATTATTGTTAAAGAAAAAAAAATCATCCATTTTTACCTCCTGTGATCCTCCCTATCTCTTGTTTGGCCATTAATTCTTCCCTTATCTATAGATCTGACAGGTAATTTCTTTCATGTTATTCTAATTTACTAAATGTCACCTTTATGTCTAAATCATATACCTATTTGGACCTTATCTTGGTATACAATATGAGATATTGGTCTGTGTGCTTAATTTCTGCCAGCCTGCTTTCCAATTTTCCCAGAAGTTTTTGGGAGTTCTTGTGCATGAAAGCTAAGATCTTTGGATTTATCAAATACTAGATTATTATGGTCATTTGCTCCTATGTGTTGTGTACCTAATATATTTCAATAACCCACCACTCTATTTCTTAGCACACTATCAGATTGTTTTGATGATTGCTGCTTTGCAGTATAGTTTGGAATCTGGAATAAGAATGGGCAGCAAGGAAATAAAACTCTGAAGACAATATGATGGCATACTTAAAGAACCCTAGAGAATCACCAAAAAAAAACTAGTAAGTTTTTTTTTTTAATAGAAGTGGGTATTATATTTTGTCAAAAGCTTTTTCTGTATCTATTGAGATAATAATGATTTGTATTGATTTTGTTATTTATATGGTCAATTGTGCTGATAGTTTTCCTAATATCGAACCATCCTTGCATTCCTAATATAAAATTTACCTGATCATATTGTATGATCTTTGGGATATATTTCTGTAATCCTCTTGCTAGTGTTTTGTTTATATTTTTACATCAATATTCATTAGGGAAATTGACTTATAGGTCAAAGAAAACTATAGTTTTCTTTCTCTGTTTTGGCTCTTCCTGGTTTCGGTGTCAAGTTTGTGTTTTTATTTAGTCATTAGTTTTTTGGGTTTTTTTTTTCTCCTGCAACCTGAGCACATTACCAAAGACATATTCTAGGCTTGAGTTCCTTTCTAATCCTCTTTCCAAAGTTTCTCTTTTCTTCTCTCTTTGTTATGGCTAAGCACAGCCTCTGAGCCCATTTTTTCCCTCTCTCACTTTTACTCCTTGGTCTTATCTCCCTTCTTGATCGCTTCCAAATTCAGTTCCATTCGCCAAACTCATTAAGCATTTCTGCTGTGCAGTTAGAAAATAATTTCCGTTTTTGACTTGGGCTTCAGGTACTAATGAGACCTCTAGGTGGAGATGTGGGACTGAAGCACAAAAGAGCTTGGGTCTGGAAATAATGAACTGGGAACTAAGTGATCAGCCAAGACAAGAATTCTATGTATTCTCCCCTGATTGCTAGGGGACAGTAGAGTGACAGGGAGCAAGGTAGAAAAGAATGGGGGACCAAGGGTGGAGTTTTAGAGATGCCCATATTCACAAGGCTTAAAAGAGGATGGGGAAACAAGAAAGGTGGCACATGGGATCATAGAATCAAATATAGAGCTGGATGATGAGACTTTGGAAGTCATTTCTTTCATCCTATCCTCTTATTTTACAAGGGGGGAAATTGAAGCCTGGAAAGGGGGGATGGAGGGTCTTATGGGAAGAACTGTGAAGGGACCTCAGAACCTGTTGTTCAGTCATGTTTGATTCTTCCTAACTCCAATGCTGTACATGGAGATTTATTTTGGCAAAGATACTGCAGCGCTTTGCCATTTCTTTCTCCAATGGATTAAGGCAAGCAAAGATCCAGGCTTATACAGCTAATAAGTGTCTGAGGCTGAATTTGAACCGACTCTGGGCCCAGTGCTCGCTCTATCCACTGATCCACCTAGCTGCCATCAAGTCATACAAAGGGATAAACATTCCCAAATAGATGACTTGCCCAAGGTCACACAGTAGTAAGTAACTGATCCAGGAGACTGAGAAGGCAATATCTCTGAGGGCAACAAGAGATAAACAAAATACCAAGAAAATGCAGGCAGGTGGTCAGTCATTAATGGTTTGTTAAGTGTCTATTATATGTCAGGCATCGTGCTAAGTAATTGGGAAAGGCTAAAGACAGTCTCTGTCCCAAGGAGCAAAGGCTAAAGAGGATCTCTGTCCCAAGAAGCTTGCACTCTAATGAGGAAAACAAGGAAACTACTATGGATAAACAAGCTACTGACAGAGAAATGAGAAATAATCAATAAATGGGAAAAAGTAGCATTCAGGATTAACAAAAGGCTTCCTGTAGAAGGGAGAATTTTAGCTGAAACTTGAAGGAAGCCAGGAAAGCCAGGAGGCAGAGATGAAGAGAGGAAGCATTCCAGGCCTGGGGAACCATGGGAAGCCGGTGAAAATGCCTGAACTTGAAAGATGGAGAGTTTTGTGGGAAGAATTGAAAGGAGGCCAGTTTTACTAGACTGTAGAGTAGACAGGACTAGAGTGGGGGAGAATAAGGTGTAAGAAGACTGGAAAGGTGGGGAAGGTTAGGGCTTTTAAAGGAGGATTTTATATTCAATTCTAGAAGTAACTGGGAGTCACTGGAATTTATTGAGTAGGGGCTGACATGGTGGGAAAATCACTTTGACAGCTGAGTGAAGAACGGACTGGTGGGGAGAAACTTGTCAAGGAGACCTGTTATGGGCCAGAACTTGAAACAAGGTGCTAAGTCAGTGGAATTGATAGAGACAATGGTTATTTAGCATGGTATTTAACAGTTCTCTAATTCAGTAAGGTACTTAGTACTTCCTATAGTTCCACAAGATTCACACCTTTGGTAAGAGAGCATATAAACTCAGACAAACTCAGACAAAATCAGAACTAGGAAGACCAAAGAAGGGGTGGCAGGCAGCCTCTCCTCCTTGGCTTCCCCTCTGAAACCGAGATCCCAAAGGCCTCCAGAAAACTAGCTGAGCCCCAAGGGAAGGAGACAAGACTTTGAAGGAGAAAATAAAGGATTTGGACTTTTAACACCTCGCTGCACTTGTGGTGATAACTGAACTGAAACGAAGGCTGCTCCCAGAGACCCCAAGAAAACCTCAACAGAGAACATTACATTTTAGAGAGAATATTACAAAGACCAGTCGGCAGTATGAGGTGATGAAGACCTCTACAAGGTTGATGACTGTGTCAAAGGAGTGAAGGAGACATTATGAGAGATGTGACAAAGATAAAATCAAGGGACCACAGCTAGAATAGGAGAGTGACAGTGAGAGCCGGTGAGTTGTTGACACTTAAGTTGCAAACGTAGGGGACTCTGAGGATGGTGTTGCCCTTGATAGTAATAAGGCTATTTTGGGAGGGGAGAGGATTTGGATGAAGAAAGATAATGAATTAAGTTTGGGACATGTTGAATTTAAAGTGTTTACTGGATAATCAATTTGAACTGTTTGAAAAGGAATTGGGAGATTGGGAACCATCTGCCCTGCATGACATCTGCTGTCTTTTACCTACCTTTGGGTGAACCAATTCAACTCTACACTGTTCTTTCTCGAAGCCCTACTCTTGCTGATTATGCCCAATCAAGCCTCAACATTTGGATCATTCCTACCACTTCTTACCTTCGTTCTTTCACATGTGCTGCTAAACAATAATGGGGAGAATCACTCAACCCTTCTGACTAGGTTTTACCAACTCTCTATCCCACTCTCTGCAAAAATTCTTCCAAACCTCATCCCCCACTCAAATCTCCCATGGCTTCTCTCCCCCCTCCCCCCACAAGATGAGAACTTTGTCTCATAAGTCATAGAAAAAAAATTGTGGCTATTTGGACTCTACTGAGGCTATGAGCTCCCTCCTCTCCCTTCTTTCTCATCTCCTGTCTCCTTTACTTCCGTATCACGTAATGAAGTAGCCGTCCCCCTTACCAAGGCTAATCTCTCCACCTGTACAAATGATCACATTCTATCCCTCTTTCTCCCAAGAGATCGATCCTTTTGTCATCCCCACTCTTTTACTTATTTTCAATCTCTCCCCGTCTACTGGCTCATTTGCCTCTGCTTACAAACATGCCTATGTCTCCCCTATTGTGCCGTTTTCTTTTCTGTGGTTTCCTCGGGGTACAAGCCATTTGGGATAATGAAGTTCAAAATGATATTTTGGTCACTTTATTGACATAATTTCAAATTGCTTTCCAAAAGCTAATTTGCAGCTCCAGCAACAATGTATTTGCATGCCTGTCTTCCCACTAACTCTCTGATATGGACTGTAACGATTTTCTGATGTTTTGCCAATTCTCAGGGTATAAGATGAAACTGCAGAATTGTTTTTCTTTGAATTTCTCCTTTTAGAAATTTAAAATATGTTGTCATGTGGTTGTGAATATTTTTAGTAAGAACTAAATTATTAGTTTTATTTATTAATTTTATTATTATTATTTATTTATTAGAGAACTATTTCTGCAATATCCTTTGACTATTTATCTGTTTTGTTGTTATTGTTCAGTCATTTTGCAGTCATGTCTGACTCTATCCATTATAACATCTCGCTGCCCCGAAACCCAAGATTTACTATGTATTATATACTTAAGCTATTCCACTAATCCATGATTCTATTTCTTAACTAGTTGTCGTTTAGTCATTTCAGTTGTGTTCACTTCTCTGTGACTCCATTTGGGGTTTTCTTGGCAAAGATACTGAAGTGATTTGATATTTCCTTCTCCAGATCATTTTACAAATGAGGAAAATGAGGCAAACAAGGTTAAGGGACTTTCCTACGACCATACAGCTAACTAGTGTCTGGGACTGGATTTGAACTGGATAAGACTTTCCCATCTGCAGGCCCACAGATTGTTTTGATGATTACTATTTTGTAATATAGTTTAAAATATGGTACCACTAGGCCACCATCCTTTTTTAAAAAAACTGATTCCCTTGCTATTCTTGATCTTTTGTTCTTCCTGAGGAATTTTGTTATTAATTTTCCTAGCTCTAAAAAGTAATTCTTTGGTAGGCTGATTGGTGTGGCACTGAATACAAAAATTAATTTAGGTAGTATTGTCATTTTTATTTTTATTAATAATTGTGTTCATGTAGTTTTTAGGTATGGATTGGTAGGTAGACTCCCAAGTATTTTATATGCCCTACAATTATTTTAAATGGAATTTCTCTTTCTATATCTTTTTGATGGGTTTTGTTGATGATATACAGAAATGCTGATGATTTATGTGGGTTTATTTTATAGCTTGTAAATTTACGGAAGTCACTAATTGTTTCAACTAGTTTTTTAGATGATTCTCCAGAGTTCCAGACAGTATGTCATCATATCACATTTAAAGGACAATAGTTGAGGCAGCTAGGTGGCACAGTGGATAGAGCACCAGCCCTGAAGTCAGGAGGACCTGAGTTCAAATGTGGTCTCAGACACTTAACACTTCCTGGTTGTGTGACCCAGGGCAAGTCACTTAACCCCAATTGCCTCAGCCAAAAAAAAAAAAAAAAAAGAATGATAGTTGTATTTCTTTCAAAATTGAATGATAGTGGTGATGGACATTTTTGCTTCACCCCTATCTTATTGGTAATGCTTCTAGTTTATCTCCATTGAAGATCATGCTTCCTCTTGGTTTTAGATAGATACTAATTATCATTTTAAGATGCCTCCATTGATTCTTATCTTTAGAGTGTTTTTAATAGGACTAGGCATTTCATTTTGTCAGAAGCTTTTTCTGCATCTATTGAGATAATCATATGATTTTTGTTGTTTTGATTATTGGTGATCAATTATGCCAATAGTTTTCCTAATATTGAATATCTCTTTAACCTCTTTGTTAGTATATTATTTAAGAATTTTGTACCAACATTCATTGGGGGAATTGGCCAAAGTTTTCTTTCTTTCTTTCTTTTGCTTTCCTCCAAATATATATATAAAAATTTCATATCATAGAAGGAACTTAGTAAGATTCTTTCTTTACTTTTTTTTTTAATTCAATAGTATTTTCTTTTTTCCAATTATATGTAAAGATAGTTTTCAATATTCATTTTGGTAAGATTTTAAGTTCCAGATTTTCTTCCTCCCTTCCTTCCCCCCCCCTTCTCAAGACAGCAAGCAATCTAAATTATACATGTACAGTCATTTAAAACATATTTCCACATTAGTCATTTTGTGAAAGAAAAAGCAGAACAAAAGGGAAAAACCACGAGAAAGAAAAAGCAAACAACAACAACAACAACAACAACAACAAAAAAAAAAAAAAAAAAAAAAAAAAAAAAGGGAAAATGCTTTAATCTGCATTCAGTCTCTATAGTTCTCTCTCTGTATGCAAATGACATTTTTGATCTCAAGTCTATTGGAATTGTCTTGGATCAGTGTATTATTGAAAAGAACCAAGGCTATCATAGTTGATCATCACATAATCTTGCTAATACTTTATTTACCTATTTTTTGGAAATAGTTTACATAGTATTGGAATTAACTGTTCTTTAAATGTTTGATAGAATTACTTATAACCCCATCTGGTCCTAGAGATTTTTTCTTAGGAGCTTGTTTATGGTTTGTTTTTCTAAATTTTTCTAAAATAGGACTACTTAAATATAGCCTCTTCTATTCATCTCAGCATTTAATTTTTTGTGAATATTCATCCATTTAACTTAGTTTTATTAGTTCATAATTGGGAAAAAGAGCACCTACAATTATTTGAATTACAACTTAATTGGTGCTGCATTCACCCTTTTTATTTTTGAGTAGCAATTTGTTTTTCTTCTTTCTTGTTTTTAAGTCAAATTAAACAATGATTTATCTATTTTTTTCCTTATAAAACCAGTTTCTACTTTTATCTATCAGTTCCTTTTTTGTTTACTTCCTTTTTACTTTCAATTTTATTAATTTCTCTTTGAATTTTCAGAATGTCTATTTTGGTAATTAATTGGGGATTTTAAATTTTTAAAATTTTTTTAAAAAGTAACATGCTCAATTTATTGATTTGCTCTTTGCTCTTCTGTTAATGCAAGCATTTAGAGATACAAATTTTCTCCTAGTATTACTTTGACTTCATCCCACAAATTTTAATATGATGTTTCATTGTCATTATCTCAAATGAAACAATCGTCATTATCTCAAATGAAACAATTAATTGTTGCTGTGATTTATTTTGAATGACTCCCTCATTTTTTAGGACTCAACTTCTTAAACTCTGGTCTTGTAACTGAATGTGGGAGTTGTGAAATGATGATTTTTTTTATCAGTAAATGTTTAATTTGTATACTTATTTTATATAACTATGTCCTGGGATCATTTGAAAATTTCTTGGGCAAAAGAGTTTGCTAGTGAAAAAAGTTTAAGAAGCCCTGTTTTAGGATTAGATCATTTGGTTTCTAATTAATTTTTAATCTAAGCTTCCAAGATATTTTATTGAATGTAATTTTTATTGTTATCTGAAAGAGTAAATTAAATATTTCTGCTATATTCTATAATGGTTTGTGAGATTTTTGTACCCTAATACATTTTTGTGAAGGTGCCATATACAGCTGAGAAAAAGGTATATTCTTTTCTGTCCCTATTCAACTTTCTCCAGATGTCTATCAAATCCAATTTTTCTAATATTCTCTTTGTCTCCTTAACTTCTTTCTTATTTATTTTATGACTAGATTTATCTAGCACCAAGAGGGGAAAGTTGAAGTCCCCCCACTAATATAGTTGTACTATCTCTACAATTCTTCCTGTTACTCAATTTAACTTTTACTTTAAGAATCTGGAGGTTCTGCCATTTGGTGCATATTTGGTTAATGTTGATATTGTTTCATTGTCTATGGTACCTTTTAGCAAAATGTCATTTCCCTGCTTATCTCTTTTATCCACTTTTGCCTTTGTTTTGTCCGAGATAATGATTGCTACTAGTGCCTTTTTTACTTCAACCAATGCATAATCAATTCTATTCTAGCACCTTATTTTTAATTCTGTGTGTGTCTACATACTTCAAGTGTATTTCTTATAACCAACATACTTTTAGATTCTAGATTCTATTCCATTCTTCTATCCACTTCTGGTTTATAGGCAAATTCATCCCATACATATTCATAGTTAAGATTGCTGAGTATATTTCCCTCTATCCTATTTTCTTCTGTTTGTCCTCTCTCTCTCTGTCTCTCTCTGTCTCTCTGTCTCTCTGTCTCTCTGTCTCTCTGTCTCTCTGTCTCTCTCTCTCTCTCTCTCTCTCTCTCTCTGTCTCTCTCTCTGTCTCTCTCTCTCTCTCTCTCTCTCTCTCTCTCTCTCTCTCTCTCTCTCTGTCTCTGTCTCTCTCTCTCTCTCTCTCCCCCCCTTACTCTAAACCCTGTTTTTGCTTCTCACCACTGCCTTTTTTTTATCTTCCTTCCTTCCCTCTTCCCTCTTATCACTCACCCCTAAAGAGCACTTTCTCTCATTCCTTTCTCCTTCTCTTTCCCTATTGAGTAAATTATATTTCTATACCTAACTGATTATATGTATGTGTGTATATATGTATACATACATCTATGTACAACCACATATATAGTCTTCCCTCGTTGAAAAAATTCAGATGAAAGTAAGGTTCAAGCATTGCCATCTCCCTCATCTCATTTCCCTGTCTACTATAAAAACTTTTCCTTTCATGCTTTTCATGTGAGATAATTTTACCCCTTCTTCCTTTTACTTTCCTCTCCTCTCAGTGCATCTCTTTTTCTTACTCCTCCATTTTTTTTTTTTTTTAGCTCATCTTATCTACGTCCTTTGTTTATATATACCTTTTCTGACTGTCCCAAGAGTGATAAAGGTCTAAGGAGTTCCATCTTCCTTATCTTTCCATATAGGAATGAAAACAGTTTAATCTTATTATCTATCTTATAATTACTCTTTCATTTACATATTTTTATGCTTCTATTGAGTCTTGTATTTGAAAGTCAAATTTTCTATTCAGCTCTGGTCTTTTCATCTGGAGTACTTGAAAGTTCTCTATTTTACTCTATATCCATACTTAGTTTTTCTGGGTATATTATTTTTGGTTGTAAACTTAGTCCCTTTGCATTCCAGAATATTATATTCCAAGCCCTCACTTCTATAATATGGAAGCCAATAAATATTGTGTGATTCTGATTCTGGCTGCACAATATTTGAATTGTTTCTTTTGGTCTGCTTGAAGTATTTTCTTTTGACCTGGGAGCTTTGGAATTTGGCAATACTATTCCTGGGAATTTTTATTTTGGGATCTCTTTCAGGAGATCATGAGTGGATTCTTTCAATTTCTATTTTACACTCTGGTTCTAGGATATCAGGGAAGCTTTTCTTGATAATTTCTTGAAATGTGACATCTAGGATCTTTCTTTCATCATGGCATTCAGATAGTGTAATAATTCTTAAATTATCTCTCCTCAACCTATTTTCCAAATTATTTGTTTTGTTAATGAGATATTTCATACTTCTATTTTTTTCATCTTTTGACTTTGTTTCATGGTTTCTTGTGATCTCATCAAGTCATTACCTTCTACTTGCCCAATTCTAATTTTGAAAGAACTATTTTCTTCAGTGAGCTTTTGTACCTCTTTTGATTAATTATGCCTTTTAAGAAGTTCTTTCCTCCAGGAAGATTTTGTATATTTTTTATCATTTGGCCAATTCTGGTTTTTAAGAGATTATTTCCTTTGATATTTTTTGTGCCTCCTTTTTTTTTTTTTTTAACCAAGCTGTTAATTCCTTTTTTTGTAATTTTCTTGCATTGTTCTTCTTTATTTTCCCAAATTTAATTCCATCACTCTTACTTGATTTTTAAAATTAAAATTTTTTGATGCTTTCTTTAGTTCTTCCAGGAATTCTTGTTGGGCTTGTGTCCAAACTGCATTTTTTTTTTAAGGCTTTGCTTGTAGACATTTTCTCATCGTTCCCTTCATTTGAGTTTCCGTATTGATTTTCCCTGTCACCATAGTAGTTTATTATGATCAAATTCTTTTGTTTGTTTGTTTGTTTGTTTGTTTGTTTGCTCTTTTTCCCAGCCTATGCCTTGAATTGAAACTTCATGATAAATTTGGGCTCTGCTTAACCTGAGTGTAGATAACGCCTTCAGGCTTTTTCATGCTGCTGCTTTCAGAGCTAGTTCTGGAAGTCTGCAACTTTGGGGTGCTTCCAAGATGGTGTGATTCAGGGAAAGGTATAGTCACTGCTCTCTTGGTCTGCATTATAGTCCTTATCAAGGTAAGGCCCCTGGTAACTGCACGTATTCATCTCTGTCTTGGAACTGTAACCCTGTACTCTGTATGGGCAATGGAGTTACCAAACAGTGCCTAGTCTTGTTACCTGTACAGGGGTATTCTGCAATCTATTTCTGACCAATTATTCAACCTTCACACTGTCTCTTGGCTGAGAGCTCCCAAAACTACTGCTGCCAATGCCACTGCTTCCAAGGTTTCCACTCCCAGTGTCACAGATCTCTCATTACAACTTCCTAAGTTGTCTTGGGCTTTATTTACACTTTTTGTTGGCTCTGCCACTCCAGAATTCAATTTGAAGTGTAATTTTAAAGTTGTTTGGAGAGTAGTGTTGGGAGGATTTGGCTCTACTATGCTCCCTTGACTCTTCCTGGTCTTAGCCTGAGTCTAATATCTGTCAGATTGCTTTCCAGTTTTTCTAACAGTTTTTATCAAATAGGGAATTTTTCCCCAGGTAACTTATGTTATTCACTTTATCAAACACTAAGTTAATGAATTCTATTATTTCTGAATTTTTCTTCTCTAGTCTGTTCCACTGATCTATTTCTTTATTCTTTAAACCAATATCAGATAGTTTTGATGACTACTGCTTTATAATATAGTTTGAGTTCTGGAAGCACTATTCTCACTTCATCTTATTTCCCTTGATATTTTAAATCTTCTGCTTTTCCAAATGAATTTTATTATCATTTTGTTAAGCTCTGTAAAATATCCAGTGTAATTTCTTAATATTATCATTTTTATTATAATGATACCAATTAGGAACCAGCATTAAATATTCCTGCAGTTATTTAGGTTGGTCTTTATTTCTTTAAGGAATGCTTCATAATTGAATCTATACAAGTTTTTTGCATTCTTTGGAGGTTTGGTACCTAGATGTTTTGTGCATTTTGTTGTTTTTTAGAATGGGATTTCCCTTTCTAATTTTGCTTTTTATGTACTATCATTGTTATAGAGAAATGCTGTTGGTTTTTGAGGATTTATTTTGTAGTCTTCAACTTTGTTGAAGTTACTGTTTTAATGAGAATCTTTGTTGCTTTCCTGGGATTTTTCAAGCAATCCATCCTATCATCATCAAATAGGGATAGTTGTATCTCTGCCTTACCTGTCTTTATTTGCCTTTTTTTTTTTGCACCATCCTCCCAACCTACAATTAGAGCTTCTTACATGAAAACCTCTTATTAAAAAAAAATGAACCAGCAAAGAAGAAAGTACCCTATCATAGAAACTTACTATGGGAACAGGGAAGACAGGGGTTCATCTCCAGAGGAAGACATTAAAGTAAAAAGAGTTTCTTCTATCCCAACGAGTAACATAAAATGACTCCTTGCCCAGAACTCAAAGAACTAAAAAAAGAATTTAAAAATCAAATGAGAGACAGTGAGGAAAAACTTTTAAAAACTATCTAAGAAAAACAAGAAGATTATGAATAAAAAGTGAACCAACCACAAAAGGAGATACATAGTCTCAAAGATGAAAATAACTCTGTGAAAATTAGAATTTTGCAAGGCCAAGTCAGTGAAACTATAAGAGACCAAGAAATAACAAGACAGATTCTAAAGAATAAAAAAATAGGACAGAATGTGAAATATCTTATAAGAAAAATGACAGAGCTGGAGAACAGATCAAGAAGAGAAAATATAACAATAATTGGACTGAAAGTTATGACCAAAAAAAGAATCTTGACACAATAATGCAAGAAATACTCCAAGAATTTTGTGCTGGAGTGATAGAACATGAGAGGAAACTAGAAATTCAAAAAATCCACCAATCGCCACCTCAATGAGATGCTTTGTGAAAACCACATAGGAATATTATTGTCAATTTTTGAAACCCCAGATCAAAGAGAAAATTTTGCAAAAACCAAGAAAAAACAATTCAAATATTCTGGAACTACCATTAGAATTGTACAGGACTTATCAGCACCCACAATAAAAGACCATAGGTCCTGGGATTACATATATTGGCAATCAAAATAACTACATCTGCAGCCAAAAATATCATATACAGAAAATTTATCCATAATATCTAAGGAAAAAAAATAGATATTCCTTGACTGAGTCTGTGTGATGTTCTTCTCTAAAGATGTAATTTTCTCTGTGAGCAGGTTTCTTGGAGGGTTTCTGGAGGCAGCCTTCCTTTCAGTTCAGTTTCAATAATCGCCTCAAATTCAGCCAGGAGTTAAAGTCCAAATCCTTTATTGTCTCTGTCCAAGTCTTGTCCTTCCTTGGACCTGGTTAGGTTTAATAGAGGCCTATCTCTCTCCTTGGTTCCAAGAGCTCTTGCTGCTAGTCCTTTGTCTCTGCCAGCTTCAGCCTCTTGTCCTCCCAATGTCTCCAGCCAGCACAAAGGTGGAAGTTGGAATGAATTTGACTTCGCCTCCGAGAGTGGGCTTGTAGGCTTCTGTGGGCTTCTGACTTGTGAATCTCCTGAAGTCAATCCTAGTTGAGGCTCCTAGCTTATGTATGTTCTCTAAAAGTATGAACTCTAATGTGTGAACTCTCTTAAAGGTATGAACTAAGTACATAAGCGTTGTCTCTATCAATTCCAGTGACTTAGCATCTTGTTTCAAGTTCTGGCCCATAACAGGTCTGTATCCCAAAGAGATCTTAAAGGAGGTAAAGGGACTCACATGTGCAAGAATGTTTGTGGCGGCCCTTTTTGTAGTGGCTAGAAACTGGAAAGTGAAGGGATGCCCATCAATTGGAGATTGGCTGAATAAATTATGGTATATGAATGTTATAGAATATTATTTTTCTGAAAGAAATGATTAGCAGGATGGTATCAGAGAGGCTTGGAGAGACTTACATGAACTGATGCTAAGAGAAGTGAGCAGAACCAGAAGATCACTGTACATGACAACAAGATTATACAATGATCAGTTCTGATAGATATGGCTCTTTTCAACAATGAGATGATTCAGGCTAGTTCCAATAGTCTTGTAATGAAGAAAGCCATCTGCACTTAGAGAGAGGACTGGGAGACTGTGTGGATTACAACATAGTATTTGTTTGCTTGCAATTTCTTTCTTTCTCATTTTTTTCCTTTTTGATCTGATTTTTATTCTGCAGCATAATTGTGGAAATATATATAGAAGAACTGGGCATGTTTTCCATATATTGAATTACTGGGCTTCTGGGGGAGGGAAAAAATTTGGAGCACAAGATTTTACAAGGATGAATGTTGAAAATGATTTGTGCATGTATTTAGAAAACAAAAAAAATTAATAATAAAAAATTAAATATATATATATATATATATATATGTATATATGTATGTATTGGATTACTTGCCGTCAAAGGGAGGGGATGGGGGGGGAAGAAAGGGAACGAATTTGGAACAAAAAGTTTTGCAAGAATGAATGATGAAAAGGATCTATGCATATGGTTTGAAAATATAAAGCTTTGATAATAAAAACACCCATATACATTAGATTAATTGCCATCTAAGGGGAGGAGGTGGGGTGAAGGGAGGGAACAAATTTGGAACACAAAGTTTTACAAGGGTGAATGTTGAAAATGATACATGCATATGTTTTAAAAATATAAAACGTTAATAATGAAAAAACCCCAAAAAATCATATTGGATTACTTGCTGATTAGGGGGATGGGATGAAGGGCAGGGAGGGAACAAACTTGAAACAGCAGGTATTGCAAGGGTAAATGTTGAAAATAATGTATGCATATGTTTTGAAAATAAAAACCTTTAACAATAAAATGAACAAAACAGCATATATTGAATTACTTGCCATCTAGGGGAGGGAACAGGGGAAAGGGAGGGAACAAATTTGGGAGAGTGGATTTTTCAAGGGTGAATGTTGAAAATGATCTATGCATATGCTTTTAAAACACAAAGCTTTAATAATAATAATAATAATAATGATAATAATAATAATAATAATGATAAATGTATATGAAGGAACACATTTGGAACACAAGCTTTTTCCAAAGGTGAGTGTACAAAATGATCTATGCATGTGTTTAAAACATAAAGATCTTTAATAATAAAAAATAAAGCAAACATATATTGGATTACTTGCTGGCAAGGGGAAGGGGTGGGTTAAAGGGAGGCAACAAATTTGGAACAGCAGGTATTGCAATGGTGAATGTTGAAAATAATGTATGCATATGGTTTGAAAATTAAAAGCTTTAATAATAAAAAAACAAAGAAACTTATATTGGATTTCTTGCCATCTAGGGGATGGAGTGGACTGAAGGGAGGGAACAAATTTGGAACACAAGATTTTCAAGGGATAATATTGAAAATGATCTATGCATATGCTTTGAAAATATAAACTTTAATAAAAAAAACCAACAAAACTTAAATTGGACTACTTGATGTCTAGAAGAGGGAGTGGGGGGAAAGAAGGAAACAAATTTGGAACACAAGATTTGCAAGAGAGAATGTTGAAAATGATCTATTCATATACTTTAAGAAAATAAAGCTTCAATAATAAAAAAGGGGGCTTACTTGCCATCTAGGGGAAGGGGGGAGGGGAGTGGGAACAAATGTGGAACACAAGGTTTTCCAAGGGTGAATGTACACAATGATCTATGCATTTGTTTAGAACATAAAAACCTTTAATAATAATAATAATAAAAAACATATATTGGATTACTTGCTGGCAAGGGTGGGAGGGGATGGGCTGAAGGAGGCAACAAATTTGGAACAGTGCATATCGCAAGGGTGATTGTTGAAAATGATCTATGCATATGGCTTGAACATAAAAGTTTTAATTATTAAAAAAAATATTGAATGACTTGCCGTCTAGTGGACGATGGGTGGAAGGGAAGGAGGAAGAAATTTGGAACAGCAGGTATTGCAAAGTTGAATGTTGGAAATGATCTATGCATATTCTTTAAGAACATAAAGCTTTAATAATAAAAAAAAAGAAAAATATATTGGATTACTTGCCGTCTAGGGGATGAGGTGGGGGGAAGGGAAGGAACAAACTTGGAGCACAAGGTTTTGGAAGAGTGAATGCTGAAAATGATGTATGCCTATGGTTTGAAAATATTAAGCTTTAATAATAAAAAAACAACAAAAAAGATATCAGGTTACTTGATGTCTAGGGGACAGGGTGGGTTGAAGGGAAGCAACAAATTTGAAGCACAGGGTTTTGCAAGGGTGAATGCTGAAAATGATATATGAATATGGTTTGAAAATGTAAAGCTTTAATAATTAAAAAAATATCAGGTTACTTGATGTTTAGGGGAGGGCATGGGTTGAAGGGAGGCAACAAATTTGGAACACAAGGTTTTGCAGGGGTGAATGTTGAAAATGATACATGCATATGGCTTGAATATAAAAGCTTTAATTATAAAAAAAGAAAAAATATATTGGATTATTTGCTATCTAGTGGATGGGTGGAAGGGAGGGAGGAAAAAATTTAGAACACCAGGTATTGCAAGATTGAATGTTGAAAATGACCTATTGCATATGTTTTAAGAACATAAAGCTTTAATAATAAAAAAGAAAAATATATTGGATTACTTGCCTTCTAGGGGCTGAGGTGGGGGGAAGGAAGGGAACAAATTTGGAGCACAAGGTTTTGGAAGAGTGAATGCTGAAAATGATGTATGCCTATGGTTTGAAAATATTAAGCTTTAATAACAAAAAAACCAAAACCATATCAGGTTACTTGATGTCTAGGGGAAGGCGTGGGCTGAAGGGAGGCAACAAATTTGGAACACAAAGTTTTGCAAGGGTGAATGTTGAAAATGATACATGCATGTTTTGAAAAAAAAAAGGTTTAATAATAAAAAAGAAAAATATATACTGGATCATTTGGTGTCCAGGGGATGAGGTGGGGGGAGGCAACAAATTTGGAACACAAGGTTTTGTAAGAGTGAATGTTGAAATTTATTTATGCATATGGTTTGAAAATAACAAGATTTAATAATAAAAATATATATATTGGATTATTTGCCATCTAGGGGATGGAATGAGGGGAAGGGAGGGAACAAATTTGGAACAGCAAGTTTTGCAAGGGTGAATGTTGGAAATGATGTATGCATATGTTTTGAAAATTAAAAAAGCTTTAATAATAAAAAAAGGAAAAAAACATATTGGATGATTTGTCTAGTGGATGAGATGGGTGGAAGAGAGGGACGAAATTGCAAGGTTGAATGTTGAAAATGATGTATGCACATGTTTTGAAAATAAAAAGCTTTAATAATAAAAACAATTTATTACTTGCCATCTAGGGGATGGAGTGAGGGGGAAGGAAGCCAGCAGATTTGGAACCCAAGGTTTTGCAAGGGTGAATGCTAAAATTGATCTATGCATATGGTTTGAACATGAAAACCTTTAATTAAAAAACAACAACAAAAACAAACTTATATTGGATTATTAGCCATCATGGGGAGGGGATGGGCTGAAGGGAGGGAACAAATTTGGAACAGGAGGCTTTGCAAGGGTGAATGTTGAAAATAATCTATGCATGTGATTTGAAAATATAAAGGTTTAACATTTTTACATTCAAGGGTCCTGATAAAGGCCTAATTTCTAAAATATATAGAGAATTGACTCAAATTTATAAGAATTCAAGCCATTCTCTAATTGATAAATGGTTAAAGAATATGAACAAATAATTTTCAGAGAAAGAAATTGAAACCATTTCTAGCCACATGAAAAGGTGCTCCAAATCCCTATTGATCAGAGAAATGCAAATGAAGACCACTCTGAGATACCACTACACACCTGTCAGATTGGCTAAGATGAGAGGAACAAATAATGCAGAATGTTGGAGGGGATGTGGGAAAACTGGGACACTAATACATTGCTGGTGGAGTTGTGAAAGAATCCAGCCATTCTGGAGAGCAATCTGGAATTATGCCCAAAAAGTGATCAAACTGTGCATACCCTTTGACCCATCAGTGTTACTACTGGGCTTATATCCCAAACAGATCTTAAAGTAGGGAAAGGGACCCACATGTGCCAAAATGTGGCAGCCCTTTTCATAGTGGCTAGATCCTGGGAACTGAATGGATGCCCATCAATTGGGGAATGGCTGAATAAATTGTGATATATGAATGCTATGGAATATTATTGTTCTGTAAGAAATGATCAGCAGGATGGTATCAGAGAGGCTTGGAGAGACTTACATGAACTGATGCTGAGTGAAATGAGCAGGACCAGGAGATCACTGTACACGATAAGAAGATTATACAATGATCAATTCTGATGGACATGGCTGTCTTCAACAATGAGATGATTGATGCCAGTTTCAATGATCTTGTGATGGAGAGAGCCATTTACACTCAGAGAGAGGACTTGGGAACTGAGGGTGGATCACAACATAATATTCTCACTCTTTTTGTTGTGGTTTGCTAGAATTTTATTTTCTTTCTCATTTTCAAAAACTTTTTGATCCAAATTTTCTTGTGCAGAAAGATAACTGTATAAATATGTATGCCTATGTTGAATTTACATATATTTTTACCATGTTTAACATATATTGGATAACTTGCCATCTAGGGAAGGGTGTGGGGAGAAGGGAGGGGAAATTGGAACACCAGGTTTTGTAAGAGTTAATGGTAAAAAATTAGCCTTACATATGTTTTGAAAATAAAAAAGTTTTAATAATAATAAAAACACTTATATTGCATTACTAGTTGTCTAGGAGTGGTAGTGGGAGGAATGGAGGGAACAAATTTGTTACAGCAGGTTTTGTAAGGGTGAATGTTGAAAATGATCTATGAACATGGCTTGAAAATAAAAAAGCTTTAATAAAAAAAGAGAAAATATATTTGATTATTTGCCGTCTAGGGGATGGGGTAGGGGGAAGGGAGGCAACAAATTTGGAACAAATGTTTTCAAGGGTGAATGCTGAAAATTATCTATGCATATGTTTTGAAAATTAAAAAGTTTTAATAATAAAAAAACAAAAAATACATGTATTGGATTACTAGCCATCTAGAGGAGGAGGTCGGGGGAAGGAATGGAACAAATTTGGAATAGCAGGTTTTGTAAGGATGAATGTTGAAAATAATCTATATATATGGTTTGAAAATAAAAAAAGTTTTAATAATAACAAGTCTATATATTATATAATATAATAATATATATATATTAGATTACTTATAGTCTAGGGGATGGGGAAGGGGGAAGGGAGGTAACAAATTTGGTACACAAGGTTTTCAAAGGTGAATGTACAAAGTGATCTATGCACTAATAACTATCTTGAAGAGATCCCAGGAGGACAATTTACAGGACTATCAAGCAACAAGAAAAACCCAATTTAAATATCATGAAGTAAGGATTACATAAGACTCAGAAGCTATTACATTGATGGACTGTAGGTCTTAGCATAGTATATTTTGTATAGAAAAAGAGCTAGGAGTATGATCAAGAATAATTTACCCAATAGTTAAATATAATCCTGAATGGAAAGAAATGGCTATTTAATGTATTCAAAGACTTTTAGGTTTTTGTGACAGAACTTTAGAGAAAATTCAACTTACAACGTCCAGGAAAACTATAAGGTAATAATTAATGGCCAATTATAAGGGATTCAGTAAGGTATTCATTTTGTACATGGGAAAATGTTAGCAGTACTCTTATGACTGTCATCATTATGCTTGCACTAAACTGTGTATGATGGGGTGATTCTAAATGAAACTGGAGAGTTAAAAAAGTACTTATCTCTTACAAATGAGCCATAAAAGGAAAAATTGATACAGAAGAAGCTAGTAAAAGGAAGGCAGATAGTGCTGGAATCTTACATGCACTGGGAATGGGCTAAAGAAGAAGCAACATATTTGTCTATCATCTATCTATTTATCTGTCTATCTATCTATCTGCATCTAGAATAGTGTAAAAGTTTCTAAGTTCAGAAAGAAATAAGAGGGCAAGAGAATAGGGTGGAGGGAGAAGGTAAGGGAGGGACTATTAGAGGAGTGGATGGGTTAAGGAATAGGAGGGCAAGGCAGTGGGTAAAAGTAAAGCAGAAGAGTGAGGAGGGTTGGGGTAAATAGAGTAAGAAGGATAGTGAGGAAAACTAGGAAGGGGGAAAACACAGGAGTAATTGGAGCTTAAAATGTGAATGGAATGAATTTTCCCATAAAGTGGAAATGATAGATGATTACAAATTCAACAATATGCAATTTTCAG
Source organism: Sminthopsis crassicaudata (assembly GCF_048593235.1). Lineage (NCBI taxonomy): Eukaryota > Metazoa > Chordata > Mammalia > Dasyuromorphia > Dasyuridae > Sminthopsis > Sminthopsis crassicaudata. Next base: position 81,954,245 of record NC_133623.1, on the reverse strand, counting down.
GAAACATTTTTAAAAAATAAAAGAGAGACATATAAAATAACATTTAGTATGTAAAAAAAGCAGCAATGGTAATCATCTCAGATAAAGTTAAACTAAAATAGATTTAGTCAAAATTTTAAAATAGAGAAACTACATCATGTCAGCAATATTGTTCAATATTGTTTTAGACCATTTAAAATATCTAAAGAGTATAAAATGTCTGAGAGTATACCTGTAAAACAGACACAGGAACTACATGAACATAAACATAAAACACTTTTTTATATAAAGTCAGATATAAGTAATTGAAGTAGTATTTATTGTATATTATTGTTTTTCCTGTCTTCTTACACCTTATACAATAACATCTACCCTGTTATCCAGTGACGCTAACTTCTTTTCTATTCCTGAAATAAGATAATCCATCTGTAGACTCTAGACATTTTTGCTGAATCTCCTATGACTGAAATGCTCTCTTTATCATCTACATTTCCTGGCTTTCTTCAAGTTCCAGCTAAAATCCCACCTTCTTTCTGTAGAAAGCATTGCCAGATATTTTTTCATTCTAGGGCCTTCTCTCTGTTGATTATTTCCAATTCATCACCTAGTGGACACCACAAAGGATCACTGGGAATGTCAAACTTGAGCAACATTCATTCTACCTCCTAACTGTCTGCTTTTGATTCTCAGGATATTTTAGCTTCTCCTAGATAATAAGGGAGCTCAGGCAAATCAAGGTGATTGGTAAATTCATTATTCATTCCATTTGTACAGGGGGAATATTTTGTACTCACCAGTTGAAGTTTGAACCTACTCTCCTCAGATCTTGATTATATAGAGGGGAGAGTGTGCACTTCCAGTTTAGGGTGATGTCTTAATAACATCTGTCCATATATGTCCTTTTGTAAAAGCTAACTGATTGTGGATGATTAGTATCAGATCAGACATTAGAAAGCACACCTCTTTTATTCTGGATGTTGGATTGAATTTGGCTGTCCAGCACATTCCTGAAACAAAGCATAAAAACCCTAAACTGTGGCAGAAGTAATGTAGAGGAAGAACACTGGCTCTATATCAATATTAATATTGACGGCTCTATTGTTATCTGAATCTGTGTTCTGTCTGTATCTATATCTGCACCTAGATTTATATTTAAATCTATATCTGTGCTTATGACTATCTGTATCTATCTCTGGGCCTGCTTGTGTCTATATCTGTATATTTGTACGTACATCTGTATTTCTGTTTGTATCTACATTTCTATCTACATCTATATCTGTAATTGTGACTGTGTCTCTCTGTATATGGGTCCATATTTCTATATTATCTATACCCATTTAGGAACAAAAGATCTGGGTTACCTACAGACAATATAATTAATATAACCGAATATGATAGAATGGGATTTATGTAAGAAATGATACATAATATGTAAGATTTCATTGTTATTTCATTACTCCACATTTTCTAGAGAAATGAATTTAGCTTCAACCACAATGAGGCCAGAGCTTGATTGAATATATACATACATGCATACATTTTATATGTACATACACATGCATACACACACATATATGTTAGATCCCAATCTCTATCTAAATATTATACAATTTTCTCTTCCTGGTTTAAGTAGCAGTACCATATTTGCATGATAGAAGGAATTTGGCAGGACTCCTTTGTTCCCTATTTTTCCAAATAGTTTACATAGTATTGGAATTAATTGTTCTTTAAATGTGTGGTAGAATTCACTTGTGAATCCAGGTGGTCCTGGAGCCAAAATTTTCTTAAGTGGAGGGTCAGAGTGGTTGTGACTGAACTCAAGACTTAACACAAACTCCCTAATTTTTTTCTTTTAGTAGTCAATATTTACTTTTATAAGATTTTGAGTTCCAAATTTGTTCTCCCTCCCTCCCTTTCCTCCCCCCTCTCCCAACAGCAAGCAATTTGACAGGCTATATCTGTATAATTATATTAAACATATTTCCCCATTAGTTATGTTGGGAAAGAAGAATCAGAACAAAAGGGAAACACCATGAGAAAGAAAAAAAAGTGAAAATAATCACCTTCAATCTGCATTCAGACTCCATAGTTCTTTCTCTGGATGTGAGTGGCATTTTCCATCATGTAAACTCTCGAATATTGAAGAGAAGGGAGCCATATTGACTTAGGGGATCATTATATTGTTTCTGTAGGCTTAAAAGAAGCCAATTAGTGTAACAGAGTGTTTGTTATACTTTACAGTCAAAACCCACAATTTAATGACATTCTCCAAATATTAGACACATAAGTTTGTTTCTAGCTACAAACATTACTTGATTAATGGTCAGAGACTTTTTGAGAAGTATGAATATTTGTTAAATTAACCTAGTGATGGTGGGGGCAGCCTAGTCAGAGGATGAGGACTTGGGTCTGAACTTACTTTGGCTGCTTTGCAGCTATCTGAGCACCAATCAGTTTTTCTGTAAAATAAGGGGGTCAAACTACATGAGTTCCAAGACCTTGTCCAGGGAGGATGTTATCCTTAAGTTCTCTATGAGCTCTGACATGTTTTCTTTATTTATTTAAAATTTAAATGAAAAATAGAAAAAGAAAGAAATGTTGCCGCTTGCACAGCAGAAAGTAAAAGAGAATTCAAAATATGAGACAATAAATTTTCATTTCAATAAAGCCTATATAATGAAAATGACATGTTGGGCTCAGAGCCGTCCATCTTTTCTTTGTTTCCTTGTAGGTTTCCTTTTGTTCTCCGATGTATGCTTTTTTTTTTACTTTATTCCTTTTCCCCCTTTCCCTTCCCCCAGCAAGTTTCAATTGAGGTGAGATATATTTTATATATACATAGATATCTATAATCACACATTTATATTCCTATGTATCTATATAAGATATTATACTTGTTTGGCCTCTATTTCTCTAATATCTTTCTTCATAATTCCAAGTCTTTTCCTATTTTTCTAAATTTATCAATTTATCATTTTCTATCACAACAATATTCCAAACTTATACTGTCTAGTTATTTTCAATAGTCAAAAACAATATTGATTAATACAAATGGCATATAGTGTAGTTTCTCTATTTTTTCTCTTTTGACCAAGTCTATTTTAGCTTTAACTTTCAGATCAATGATTACCACTCCTGCTTTTTATTAACCTAATAAATTCTACTCCTGTTTTTTATTATTATTTGTGTGTGTATCTGTTATTTCCTATCCCCACTGACACCTCTATTATGAGCTACTTTGCCGTCCTATTACTTAACCTACTCTCCTTCCAAGGCTCCCTTCTGAATCTTTTCCCTCAACCCTTGCCCTCCTTCTTTATCTTATTTATTTAGATTATTATTATTAGATTTATTTAATCTATACACTTTATCCCATTTCATTTAATCTATACACCCTTCTGTACCCTCATCCTATTCCTTCACTCTCTTATTTCTTTATAAGTTCAGAAGGCTTTTATTCCCTTCTAAATGTATATGTTATTATTATCAGCCTTCCTCCCCATCTAATTCCTCTGAATCTGTTCTTCCTCTTGTACCTCATTTATATATATATATTTTTAACCTTTTCCTACATGTTTTTGCTTTTTAGAATCACATACTTTCTTTTGAACTACCTAATTACTAATGACAATTTTACACGTCTTAGATTTTCAAATATGAAAAATAAAGTTTGTCCTTACTGAGTCCTTTACTTGCAGTCTTTGATGTTTATCTTAGATTTATCTTGAATCTTATATGAGAAATTTTCTATTAAATTTTATTCTATTTATTTATTCTATTGATTATTTATTATCTTCCCATCTTTCCTATGTGTCCTTTTCTCTTTACTTATATGATTTCTAGCCTACTAGATTTGGACCTGAGCTATCTTGAAAGAAATCCCACAATGAAAATTCCCAGGAAAAATTTTAAAGCCAAATTTCAGATTTTTCAGATCAGAGAGAAAATACCACAAGCAGCTAAAAAGAAATAATTCAAATATCATGGAGCCAAAGTCAAGACAACACAAGATTTAGCAGCTTTTATATTAAATGATTGGAAGACTTGGAATATCATATTCTGGAGGGCAAAAGAGCTAGGATTACAACCAAGAATCATCTCTATAGCAAAACTGATTATAATCTTTCAGGGGGAAAATGGATATTCAATGAAATAGAGAACTTTCAAGCATTCTTGATGAAAAGACCAGAATTGAATAGAAAATTTTACTTTCAAATACAGGTCTCAGGAAAGCAGAAGGGAAAATCAGGAAGGGAAAATCATAAGGAATTTGATAAGGTTAAACTATTTGTATTTCTAAATGGGAAAATTCTATCTATAATTCCTAAAAACTTTTTCATTCTTAGGGCAGTTAGAAGTATACCCAGACTGAAAACAGAGGTGTGAGTTGGATGTGATAGTGTAATTATCAAAAAAAAATAAAAATTAAGGGATGAAAAAAAACTGCACTGGGAGAAGGGAAGAGGGGAAGTAGAATGGGATAAATGATCTGACTTAAAAGTAGCCTGAAAAGATTTTATAGTGGCAGGGAAAATAGGGGAAGTAGGGAGGGGATTATTGGAATTGTCTCAAAGAAGGAATAATATATACACTCAGTTGAGTGTAGAATCTACCTTACCATACAGGGAAGTAGGCAGGGAAGGGATAAAGGAAGGTGGCGTGGGGGAAAGCTGATAGAAGGGAGGGCAGTTTGGCAGAGATAAAAGATGCAAAACACTTTTGAGAATGGACACTGTAAAGGAGAGAAAATAGGATAAACTGGGGGAAATAGGATGAAAGGAAATACATAGTTGGTCATCATTATTGTGAATTTTTTTTTTTTACAGTTCATTACTTCATTTCTCAAATAGAAAACTGAAATGATATACTGATTCAACCAGTCTGCCTTATAAAACCATGCATAGCTAGCAATACCAGTAGTAAGCCTGTAGCCCAAATTAAAAAACAAACAAACAAAAAAGAAAAGGACCTATGTATAAAATATATTTCAAGTAGCTCTTTTAGTGATGGTAAAGAATTGGAAATTGAGAGATGTCCTTCAATTGGGGAATGGCTGAACAAGTTGTTGTACATGATTGTGATGGATTACTCTTGGGCTTTAAGAGATGATAAGCGGCTTTGCTTTCTTTCTTTTGATCGGATTGTTCTTGTGCAGCATGATAAATGTGGAAATATGTATAGAAGAATTGCACATGTTTCACATCTAGGATTACTTGCTGTCTAGGGGGGGAAGAGAAAGGAACAAATTTGGAACGGAAGATTTTGCTAAGTTAAATGTTGAAAACTATTTTTGTAAATATTTTGAAAATAAAAAGCTATTATTTAAAAATAATCAAAATTTTAAAAAAGAGATGATAAGCAGGATGTTAACAAAACATGGAAAGACATCAACGGATGGAAACTGAAATGGACGGGATCACAAAGACATAACAGTAACAATCATCTTGTGTGATCTACTATGAATAACTTCAGCATTCTCAGCAATGCAGTGATCTAAGACAATTCTGTGGAACTTATGATAAAAGGGGGTGTCTGTGTGCCCAGAAAGAACCGGGGGAGGCTGAATGCAGAGCAGAGGTACTTTTTCTTTTCTTTGACTTTTCTTGGGTATTTTTTCCTCTTTCACAGAACGAACTACATGAAATGTGATTTGTGTGACTACACATGTTAAGTTGCTTGCCTTCTCCTGGGGGAGAGGCTAGAGGGAGAGAATGTGCAACTCCAAGTGGTTAAAAGTTTTTACATGTAATTGGGGGAAAAATAAAATACTAGAGTTCCCAATGTCATGGGCAAAGCACAATCCAGAAAAGGAAGCTGAAATGGGGGCTGGGGACTACCAATGGTACCTTGTAGGAACATGTTTTTGTGAAAGGGAAACTTGCTTGTGGAAAATGAAGAGGAAAATCAGTTCTCGTTGTCTTTAATTCAGCAGCACGAGCCAAAGCAGTTTAGCAGCTGGAGGGCCTGTGGCATGGGTTGCCCTGCAGAGAGGATGTTTGGTTTAATTTTGTTTTTGTTTTGTTTAGGCAATTGGGGGTTAAGTGACTTACCCTAGCTAGTAAGTGGGAAGCGCTGGGGTCACTTTGCAACTCAGAGCCTCCTGACTCCATCTTTGGGGCTCTATGCACTGCCCCAAGTAGGTGCCTCGCCCAACATAGAGGAGAAACAGCATTGGACAATTTAGTGTTGGACTCACGTGGCACTGGCTTTATACAGAAATAGCAGGAGGCTCTTGGAACTTGGGGCCGTTTTGTACGTGCCCGCTACCGGCCTTGTTTGTGCAGAAATGGCCAGGAGCTGAGGCCATTTAATGCATTGCTTTGCCTGTCCGTGCCCTCTTCTGCCTAGAGCCTCTGTGTTCCGTGGATGTTGGTGACAAAACTGGCGAGCTCTCCAGTTCAGGGGCCGAGGGTGTCAGCAAGCGGAAAAAGGTGCCAGGCGACCCCAGCCTTGGGAACCCCCATTTCTTGTGCACCTACAAGGGCAGACATGGAGCCCCATGGGGCCAGCATGATCAATGGGGTAGCGAGGGGCTGGTCTAGGCCCAGGCCTCGGCTTTCTGGGGCACTGGGACCAAGTCACATGGGTGGGACTTGAAGCGGGCCCCCAGGAACCCCCGAGGAGTCTCCGGGAGAGCCCTGGTTCTTTCCGCATGATTTATTTTGCTCAATTTTCATTGTGTTTAATCGCCTCTTTGGCTCCATCCTGTTTTGGATGCTTTCTAGGTTCTGAGGGGAAGAAACGCTTCCTTGATTGAAAACTCGGGGCCTCTTGGTGTTCCCGTGGAAGGGAGGAAACGAGACATGGAAGCCCCGTGCCAGGTGTCAAACCCGCTGGGCCTGCACGAGAGGGCCTCCAAAATGGCCACTCTGGTCAGTGCGTCCCAAATAAAAAAGGCCGTGCAAACGGGATTTTCTAAGAAAAAAGGTTTCTCTGGGATACATTTAACGGCCTTTTTTGCCAGCGTCCCACACCCTGGGCTCGGAGCGCCTGGGGGCGGGGCCCGCTCAGCCTTCTGCGGCGCGTTTCCCTCCCCCCCGCCCCCGCCCGATGGCTCCGCCCCCTCCACCCCTGGACTAGGGCCCAGTCGCCCCCGTCGGCTCCACCCCGCCCCCTCAACTGCCCGTCCACGCCTAGATCACGCATGGCTCCTCCAGTCCCCAGCCTCGCTCTCGCCTGCTGGCTCCGCCCCCTCCGCCCCTGGGCTACGGCCCCGTCGCCCCCGGCCGGCCGCGCCCCGCCTCCTCAGCCGTCCGGCCACGCCCAAACCACGCCTCGGCGATCACTTCCCGTCGCGGCTGCACTCGTTCGCCTTTGCTCGCTCTGCTGCCCGCCGACGCTGTTTCTCTCCCTGGCTGAGGCGCGATCGCCGGTCTCTCACTGAGCGGTAAGCCCCGCCGCGGCCGGCCTCTCTTGATTGGGCGTGCCGGGCGGCTCCTCGAGGAGCGGCGGCTCACCCGCTCTGGCTCCGTCGGGCCTTCCCTCAGGTATCCAGATGGAGGACTACCGTCGCCTGTCAGATGAGGAGCTCTCCCGCATGCTCAAGCTCTACAACATCCCTCACGGGCCCATAGTGGGTGAGTGTGGAGAAGGGGGAGGGGCGGGGAAACGGCAGGGTGGGGAACGGGGCGAAGGGGGGGACGGGGGGCGCAGAGGCCTGGCGGGGGGAGGAAATGGGTTAAGGAGTGGGGAGGATGGGGGCGACGTGAGGTGGGGGGGTGAAGGGGGAAAGGGAACATCTCCGAGGTCCTCCGGGAGCCCAGGGGGCGTGGCAGGGCGCCGAGTAGGTGAGGCGGGCACGGAAAACGGGCGCTGCCGGCCGCAGGGTCTCGGCCTCGGCCGCCCTGCCCCCCTTTCCCCACCGAGGACGAGGCCTAAGAACACGGCCCTGCCACTCTGCCCTTGAAGCCGAGAGGGATGGACAGTGGTCGATGCATCCCTAGTCAGAGTTGGAGATCTCTGGGGATTTGGTGACACCCTCCCCCCCCTCAGAGGGGCAGTGTCTGGGGGCGTGCCTCCTCTCCTCCTTCCCTTCTCCACCCGCCCCCCCCAGCTCCCACGGCCACTCAAGGCTTGGGGGCTGCTTGGGGGGGGGCCTTTGGCAATATCCACCACGAATCCAGGTTCCACCCGAAAATTGTATGAGAAGAAAATCTACGAATATGAGAGCCAGAGAACCAAGCTTGCCCCTGGGACCATCGGCACTTACCAACACTCAGGTGAGGGGGCGGGCCCTGGCAGGGGGGAGCTCCCGGGGAGGGAAGGCGGCCTCGCTCACATAGCATCTCTCTGTGGTCCCACAGAGGATTTTGAGAGCGAAGCTTATGATTCCAACCAGGATGAAGATGGATCCCTGGAAGATAGTAAGTGTGGTTCCTGTGTCCCAGGAGAGCTCAGGCTCGCCCCAGGGAGTGGTAGGGCCTTGCCTGGCTTGGCGTTGCCTCTCCCCGGCTGCCTGCAGTGTACATCTAGGGTGCGGCCCAGAAGAATGGGGCTGCTTTGGAGGCAAAGGACATTGTTGTTCTCTAGCTGCACCCCCCCTCCCACATGCTGGTGCTTTGAGGCAAGACAAATAGGCCGGGCTCCCAAGGAAGGCCCCGGGGTGAGAAAGGTGAGAGAGGAGGCCCATGATCTTGTTTGAGCCCTGTATCCCCGGCCCATCCCCTTCTGGCCTGGGCTGGCTTCTCTGATCCCTGTTGCTCATGTGGATATCCTTTCCCCTCAGACACACTGCTTGTCCGTTCATTTGTGCTCTCATTTCATGGATTAGGCCCAACAGGGAGTTTGGGAGGCGAGAGCAACTATTTCAGAATTGGAGGTAATCGGGGCCTGCCCTTGGCAGCCTCTATGGCTATTCGAAGCCCAGGCCTGGAGTCTTGGCCTCCAACGTTGATATAGTGCTTAGTCTTGTGTCAGGTACCATACTAAGTAAGCATATAAGAGATATGGCCATTGGTCCTCACAGCCACCCTGGGAGTAGAGTGCTATTATCATCCCCCCTTTATAGATGAGGAAACTAAAGCGGGCAGTGGGGATCAGTGAGATCAGGTTCCGGCTCAGATTTTCTCACCTCCAATTCACAGGTGGGCATTGCCCCATTTAGCCACTTCTACCATAGTGTTGGTCTTTGCCTCTCTCTCTTTTCCTTCCTCTGTGACCCTTCCAGTTGACTTTGACAATTACTATGAAGAGAGTTACTCAACTACCAAGACTTATGGGGAATTTGATGATGCCTCAGCCAATCCAATAGTCAAGGCCAAGACCAGCTTCCTGGAGACCCTGCCCTCCACAAGACACGGCAGTGAGAGTGCCACAGGGCCTACCTACCATATACGCCAGCGGGTGAGTGCGAGCCCCTGACCTGATCCCCACCGCCTCCTTGCCAAAGTCAGTTAGCCCATCGGCCTTCTCAGCCAGCTATTAAAAGGAGGCTGTGAGGACCTAGAACGTGATGCCATTGGTATTGGAGTGAATTCTTGCTTGAGGATGCTCCCTGTGTATCACACATGGCATCATTTCTTTAGCAAGTTACCTAGAGCACTCAGGGCCCTCTAGGCCCCATGGGTCAGATAGTAAGACAGGAAGCCAACTTTTCCTTGTTCTGAGGCTGGCTTGCTAAACGTGACATCAGTGGTATCCAATCCAGGCCTGTGGACAGCCAGCAGAACTCCTAAGTGACCCCTCAACTCAATGAGAACATCACTGGGAACCATTGACTGGAATGAATGGCAGTCCAATACAACATAGGCAATGTGAATTTATGGTTTTCTAAGTCAGTGTTACAGCACGAATCCATTGCTAGAGTTGGGCCCCGCTGCACTGCCCCCTGCCCCCTCTCTAATAACAAACAGAATGAGCTGCTGTTCAAATTTGCCACGTAATATCATACGTGCATAATCTTTTTTAGGTAGAATTCCCCAGAGGGCCTTTGAGACAGATTGTCACTATCCTCTTCTCCTGGGTAGCATGTGGGCATGAGGCAAGGGGGGCTGCTTTCCTGAGGAGCCCCCTCAGTCCTTCCCCTCCCCTCAGCTCTTGGTGAAAAGGCCACTTCCAAATTTCTCAGTTGCCCACAAAGAAGAGCTTAGCCTCCATAAGGGGGAGCATGTATTTAGAACCAGAAGCCCATGTGAGCTAAAACAGGAGGGACTCCCAACTTCCAGGACAGGAAAATGAGATCTTGGGAAACTAAGGGACTAACCAGCCTTCCTCATAAGCAGAAGGACCTGGATTTCCACCTATTTCCCAGGCCCTTTGCTGTGTACCTCATTGCCTCTGGGTATTTTGAACCACTCAGTTCCACTTCTCCCAGGGGTCCAAGGCAGGGCAGAAGGCTGATTTTAGGAACAGAAAAATTACCTTAAATTAATCCAGGTTAATTGCTGAGCACTGCTCCCCCCCCCCCCACCAGGCAGAACTCTTGAAGCCAAGCTTTCCTCATTCTGAGGCTCTGACCTCGACATAGAGGTGTGGAGAGGGAACAAGTTGGCCGAGGCCTTCCATTGACCAGCTCCCAGTCTGGCTAGGGAAGGAATCAGAGACTGAGACTCCAGCCCCCACCAGGACAGTTGGCCCTGGAAAGCAGAATAAATGTGCCATATAGGATGCCAAGGTCACTGAGTACAGGGCCAAGGAGATGGCTAATGGAGGCTGGGAGGGGTGGCCCTTCCCTAATCACCCCCTGCTTTTGGTAGAGCAGTGCCAAATACTGGTCCCTGCCTCTCTTAGTGGGAAAAGGGGACTAATTGGCTTCCTGTCTGCCCAACCAAAGCTTTGTGGGGGAGAGGAGGTTAAGGGGGGACCCTGCATACTTTCCTTCTTGAGAGGCGGGGGCTTGGAAGTCAACTCAGCACAGAAACACCATCCAGCTCCTTATTTGAGCAGGAGACGGAACAGCTGCAGAGCAGCCCACACTGGCCCATTGGTGGGGGGGGGCCTTGGAGATAGAGAATGAGGCTATGGGGGCAGGGCGCCTGTTCTTTCACCCCCATAAGCAGCAGGCCAGCAAGTGGCTGGTTACCTGATAGGTCTGTCCCAGGAGGCAGCTGCTCCTCTCCTTAGCAGGGCATGACCGGGGGGGGGGGGGGAGTGCCTAGGCAATCCTTGGCAATCTCAGGATTCTCCTCAGCAGGAACAATGACGGCCCGCTCCCAGCGAGCCTGACCTCGCATTGTTTCTCTGCCTTGTTACAGATAAGAGAGAATATTCTCTGTCCTTCAGCCCAGGAGGAGAACGTGGACACGTAAGTGTCCTCTCATCCTGCCACTCTGTGCTGGCTTCCGTTCTGTGCCTTCCCATTGGCACTAACAGGGCTGAGGGATGGGGGTGGGGAGATCTGGCCTTCATTGGGCACATGTTGCTGGAATACCAGAAGGGTGCACGGCTTCTTGGCAGGGGCGAAACAGTTGGTCCTGGCACACAGGCCCAATGGGGAATGAGAGGAAGGGGCCTTAGGGAAGTACCAAGCGTTTGGGGGATTCAGAGGAAAGCAAACCCACTTCCAGCAGGGAAAGTGGGGCAAGAGACCCTGGAGAATGGGGCTTTTGATCAGGCTCTTAAAGACCAGGGGGTATTTGGGCAGGCCACACCAGGGGAGAGGGCTCTTCAAAGAAGTCGACCATGTGGGCCAAGGGATGCTGTGTGTGTTCAAGGGGAATGTAGTACTAGAGAAAGAAATGGGTCCTCAGCACTGGGGGAACTATGGCCACTGAGAGCATTGGGGTAACTAGGGAACTATGGCCATTGGGGGCACTGGGGAACTATGGCTATCGAGGGCACTGGAGAACTATGACCATGAGGGGCACTGGGGAATTATAACCATTGGGGGCATTGGAGAACTTGGCCACTGGCGGCACTGGGGAACTGTAACCATTGGGGAGCAAGGAGGAAAGTTGTTGCTGGAGAAACTGCTTCTGAGACAGCGGGGGCCTTGGGCTCGAGGCAGTGCTCCTGGAGAGGAGGCCTTGCATTGGAGGTGTGGGAGAGGGCCAGGGGCAAGGTTGAGTCTTTCTGATACTTCTCTCTCTCTCGATAGTGACCCACTCTACTACAGCAAGGGCAGCGGTGCCTACCAGCATGTTTCTTACTACCGATCCATTCCTGACTCGAGCCCTGACTCGTCCTTCTATTCTGGTCCAATGGTCTCATCTTCCACTCCAGTTTCCTCAACCTCCCCAACTTTCCGCTGGTACACCCAGCCTTCAGGGGTGGAAGCCCGTCAGGCTATTAGAGCTGGTCAAGGCTATGGGGCTGAGATTGGAAGGAATGGCAGAATGGTGCCCATTTGGGTCCAGTTCCTTCTCTTTCTTGGTTTCGCTCTTTTTCTGGCCTTTTTCTACTATTTCATGCAGGCAGGTGATGACAACCCCTTCCGTCTCCAGAACTGAGGGCTCCTTCTGGGCCCTGGGAGGAGGCAGAGTTCTGGCCCCATTTTGACCTTTTCTGCCTCTCACTCTTGCTTTCTAGCCTCCCTTGGGGGGTGAATAGGGGCACAGGAAGATATTCCTGCTGTTGTTTTGCGGTAGGCCCTGTTGGGAGTGTCTTTGTGGCCCATTTGGTTTCTGCAGGTCCTATCCATAGTGCCTTGTTGTTTGGCTGTGTTTTAAGCCTTTTGTTGGAACAGTGTTCGTGTCTGGATAAATGTTGCTGGAAAAGGAATTGACCTGACCCAGCACGGTTATGTTCCTCACCCCCATTACATTTGGACAGATGGGGGGAGGTTTCTGGGAATCTTTTCCCTGAAGAAAACTGCTTTAGCCCCCCACCTAGACTTCCCCTGGGAACCTTCTCTCCTGAGGTTGGGGGAGTGGTGCCCAAACCCCATAGTATTCTCAAGGGCTTCATTCTTTGGCGCCTTATTTAGCCTCCACGTCACCTGATGCTTCAAGAGCTTCTCCCATCCCACCAATGCCATCACTCCATCTGCATCTGAGGGCTATTGACTGACCCTTCCACCCCCCCCTTGGGCCTCTCCACCTGGTGGAGAAGGGAGACAAAAAGTGCCAATCATCTTGTCCTTGACTTTGTTCTCAAACATGTCATAAATTAAATGATTTGTTTATTTTTCAACACGTGTTAGTGTTTTATTCTTGGGGGAGGTGGGCCGGGGAGATGCAGTCACCCCCAGGACCTGAGGAGGGCAGATCGCCACAGGTGGCGTCAGGGCCTCGGGGGCTGAGGAGGTGGCCGGTGGCGGAGCCGCTCGCGGACCCTCACGAATTCCAGCTGCTCATCTTGACCCTCGTTCTTCGTTTCTTCCTGCTGCTGCTTGGTGGAGGGGGGGAGAGGGTGAAGGCTGAGATTTCCATCTCCGCATTAGATTTTAGGGGGAGGGGGTACACCATCATACAGCAGCATTTCAGAGATGAGAAGATGGGCCCCCAAAGAGCCGGGGAGAGGCCCAAGATTTCATATTAGGGCAGATCCATTTGGGATAGCTCTGCTCCTCCCAAGTACCTAGGTCCATGGACCCCTCTGGGCCGAATACCTCCTTCCTAGAGCCAGCCTAGAACAGGCCCAAAGCCCCTACCTTCTGTTGCTTCTGTTGCCGACGATGAAGTGCCTCCTGCAGAGGAGTGGGCTCGGGTCCAGGTCCTTGTCTCTTCTCCAGCACGCGAAGGAGTTCGGGCCTGCTCCGTAGACTCAGGCCCCTGGGGAAAGGGGCAGGAGAATTGGAAGTGGGATGAGTTCTAGCATCTGGCTTGGCCTCTAAGTGGGGCCCCTTGTCCAGCCGAGGCCTCCCTGAAGGCCATTTCTCCTACTTGTACACAAGAGTGGGAGCAGAGGGAAGGATTTCCACCCGAAGCCCACCTCCCCTCAGTGGCCTGCCCCATGCCACCCTCTCCCACCATCGGCCTATGCAGGGAGGGGGCCCTTTACTTCCTGTGGGTCAGCAACAGCTCCCTGTGCAGGGCTTGGTGGGTGTGACTGGGACTAGGAGGCAGACAGCAGAGTCCTCGGAAAGCAGCAGATGGGGCCTCCCCTGCAGTCCCATCGACTGGAAGACAAAGCAGGGACCGTCGGTCTAAATGCTCCTAGCCCGAGAGAAGCCAGAATACGGCCGACCTAGACTCCCGGGGGCCGACTCTGTTGTTGGGAGGGGAAGGGTCCAGCCCCTGGCCTCTGGTCTGCTTGAGAAACAGCCTTCACACAGGCAAAGGTAGAGTGGTACGTGGAGGCCTTTGGGATAACCAGCGGGGACTTGAGGGAGGTGGCATCTGAGTTGGGTCTAGAAGAATTAGACAAGGGGAGGCATTCTGTGGGAGAGGACTTTTTGGAGCAAATCATAGGAGGCGGAGAAAATGGCCCGTGGCTAGAAGGGCAATCTGGAGTCCAGAGTGAGGTATGACTGTGGGAGTTTATTTCATAAGGCAATTGGAGTGAAGTGACTTGCCCAGGGTCATGACTGGTATTAAGTGTCTGAGGCCAGATTTGAACTCAAGCCCTCTTGACTTCAGGGCTGGTGCTCTCTATCCACGGTGCCACCTCGCTGCCCAGAGATATGACTGTAAAGGGAAGTCGGGTCTCACTACGGGGGTCAGGAAAGCCAGGTGGAGTTTAAATCCTCTCCCACTTCCATCACAGAGAGGAATGATCGACTTCTGCAGGGGCCTTGGGCGTTTGTGGCCCAGTAAAGACTTTAGAGCAAGAACAAGTCATTTGAGAACTTTTGAGCCCAAATATGGGAGGATGGAAGGGTGGGAGAGGAGAGACTCCAAGCAGAGGGCAGCCGGGAGGCTTTGACAGTCGTGCAGCTAATTGGCATGGGAGGTTTGAACTGGGCCATCAGTCGAGGTTATGAAAAGAAGGGAACGGACCAGAAAAAGGGTGGCTCGGCTGCCAGGATTGCCACCGGCGCTCCCGAGTTTGGGGGCAAGGGTGGTGCTCACCATGGGAGGAAGCCGCTGAAGCCCCACTCTGTCCCTGGGAAGGTCTCAGTGAAGCGAGGACCTGGCCTTTCGCCCAGATCCACAGAGCCCTTGAGAAGCTGAGCAACAAAGAGAAAGGAGGGCAGGTTGGGCCGCAGACGCCTCCTCTCCGCTCCTTCTCCTCCTCCCCCTATTCCTCTCCTCCCTCTCCCTTTCTCTTTCCTGTGGTCCAAAGCCCTTGGCGTCTCCATCCCAGTAGCAGGCAGGGTGGAGGTGGCAGAAAGGGGGCCACGGCCAGAGTGGGACTGCCTGGGGGTGATGACCCAACGACAAGGTGTCCCTTCTGTATGTCGGCTTCTCTGGTCAAGGCCTTCCAGAGAAGGGAGAAGGGCTTGTGCCCTCGGCTCACCTCAGCGTTGTGCCGGGAGGCGGAAGGAGACGAGGATGGGCAAATGCTTGGAGACGGCCATCCTTGGTGACCAACCTGAGAAAGGGGAGCCAAGGGAGCCATGGCCACTTGGCTCCCTGCCGGGGGGCCTTCCCTCGGTTGTCGTACTGGGCCACAAATGCAAACTCGTGTTATATAAACGCCCCCCCCCCCCATAGACACAACGCCCTCCACACACACTCTGTGCCCTGGCCCTCCCCCCGGCATGCCCGATTCCACTGAGTCCATCTCGGCCCCCTCAGCCATCGGGTTCCAGTCCCAGTGCTTTGGCCATCTGATCTTGCTGGATTTCCCTCCTGGAATGGAGACTGGGAGGAGGCTCTAGGCTCCCTCAGGCAGGAGAGGCCGCCAGGGGCACCCCACACTCTTACCTGTCCCCCGGCGGGGATGCCACAGGCCCGCTTCTGTGAGGGGCCGGGGGGCCTGCTGCTCGCGTCCCGGCTGCAGATGGAGCTGCCCAGTCGGGAGCGGGCTGTGTGAGCCGGGGCCCAGGGGCTGGACAGACAGCCTGTCGGCCCGGCCTCTCCATCCCGGTGGTCCCAGGAAGAAGAGAGGAGGCTGCTGGCAGCTGGGAGACGGCGTCCTGGCCGCCCGGCGGTAACCGGAGCTGTCTCTGGGAGCCTCCTCTTCCTGGGGAGGGAGGGGAGCCCACTCTCATGTCTGCAACTCTAGCTGGATGGAAAGGCAAGCTTCCAAACTGGGGCAAGCAAGGGCAGGAGGAGCTGCCCACCCCAGCCCAGCCCCCAGGCGGCAACGGTCATGAACCAAAGTCACCGGTTTGTCTTTGGGGTGCTGAGGGTGTTCTCTCAGAGGTCCCCAGCCCCAAACTCAGGACGTCAGGGTTGGAGGGCAGCGCTTTCTGTGGGGGGATGCCTTCCCCCCGCTTCAGGAGCTCCATCCTCATTCCCGCTCCCCAGAGCCTCTCTTGCATTTATTTGGTGTGGAAGATGTGCTCGCAGACATGGTGGCTCCCCCAATAGGCTGTCAGCTCCCAGAGAGCAAGAAAAGCGTGTTCTCCCAGCACACTTTGTACTGTGCCCAGCACACAGTAGGCCCAGTACATAGGGTACTGGGCCTGCAATCAGGAAGACAAGTTCAAATCTGACCACAGTCACTTCTGCCGGGTGACTCTGCATGAGTCACCTCACTGCCTCAGTTTACTCAACTGTAAAATGAGGCACTTAACAGAACCTTACTTCCCAGAGTCATTTGGAGGATCAAATGAAGTAATATTTGTAGAATGCTTTGCTCTAAATGCTAACTAACTATCCTCAGCATCCTCATCAGCAATTACTTAAAATACACACACACACACGTATGTACATGCACAACATCTACATCCACACACACACACATACACAATATACCATACATAGATATACACAACACACATACATATACACACATGTGCACACATTTACACACACATATACATCATGCACACACATATACAAGGCACCACACACACATATACACTTATACACATACATTTTACACACATATGTTGCTCAGTTGAAAGTAATCTAATTAAAGAAGGTCTTAAATCAGTCTCTTGCACAACACTGCCCACCAAGCAGGCAACCTTTGCTGAGGGGGCAGGAAGGGGCAGTCATCTATCAAGGGGCAGTGGCTAGAACGCCAGGCCTACAAGCCTTCTCAAGTTCAAATTCAGCCCCAGACACTCACTGGCTGTGGGACCCCTCTTTCTCTGAAGGTGGATGGCATCTTCTTTCACAAGTCCAAGTCTTTCCATATTTTTCTTTTTCTTTCTTTCTTTCTTTCTTTCTTTCTTTCTTTCTTTCTTTCTTTCTTTCTTTCTTTCTTTCTTTCTTTCTTTCTTTCTTTCTTTCTTTCTTTCTTTCTTTCTTTCTTTCTTTCTTTCTTTCTTTTTCTTCCTTCCTTCCTTCCTTCCTTCCTTCCTTCCTTCCTTCCTTCCTTCCTTCCTTCCTTCCTTCCTTCCTTCCTTCCTTTTTGAGGCAATTGAGTTAAGTGACTTGCCCAGGGTCACACAGCCTGGAAGTGTTAAGTGTCTGAGACAGATTTGACCTCGGGTCCTCCTGACTTCAGGGCTGGTGATCTATCCACCTAGCTGCCCCTTTCCATATTTTTCTAAATCAACCAGCTTATCATTTTCTTCACTACAACAATATTCCAATTCCATCACATTCTACCTGAGAGACTCTATGAAAATTTCTCCCCAATTTTCTGCATTTCTTCTATTTTTGACTATTTATTTTATTCATACCAGAAATTTTAAATTTAAAATAATACAAACTATCCATTTTACACTTCAACAATGCTCTTATCTTATAGTTGAAGGTCTAATACTGCTCTATCTGCTTCCTTTACATCTTTCCCCCTTTGGTTTTTTGAAATTTCTGACCTTCTGTTCTTTCAAATGAACTTTGTTATTTTTTTAACTTAGTACAATAATTCTTAGTAATTGAATTGCAATGGCATTGAATCAACAGATTAGTTAGGCAAAATTGTCATTATTATTATATTGGTTTTAAGCAACTATGAACAATAAATACTTCAATTATTTAGCTCTAATTTTATTTATACAAAAAGTTTTATGTTTATGATCACAGTACTTTCAAAAGACTGATATTTCTAGATTGTTTTTGAATCCAATAAGCATCTTCCCTATCTCTCTGTCCCAAACCACCACCACCACCACTAACCATTTTCACATAAAAAAAGCCCAAAAAACAGACTAGGAAAAGGATTGAACAAGGTACCACAGATTATGGCTGGTCCCTCTGAGTGAATGGTACATGGGGACTTTCTTTTTAATAATAGCTTTTTATTTTCAAAATATATGCAAAGATAGTTTTCAACATTCGCCCGTGCAAAGCCTTGTGTCCCAAATTTTTCTCCAGTCCCCCTCCCCTAGACAGCAAGTAATCAGATATAGGTTAAATATGTGAAATTCTTCTAAACATATTTTCCACATTTATCCTGCTGTACACGATAAATCTGATCCAAAAGAAAAAAAGTGAGAAAGAAAAAAAAACAAACAAGCAAACAATAACAAAAAAGTAAAAATGCTATGTTGTGGTTCACACTCAGTCCCCACAGTCCTCTCTCTGGGTGCAGACGGTTCTCTCCATCACAACTATTGGAATTGTCCAGAATCACCTCATTTAAACGTGGAACTTTTAATGTGGCTCTGCCCCATTATGGCAATTCCATTCTACTCTTTCTTCTGTTCTCATTTGTGCATTTAAAAAGATTCAATAACCCTCTTTCCTTATTGACAGACCTATTACTATTCCCACCCTGAGAAGGGCAAACAAAACCAAAAGCATTGTAACCAATAAACCTAGTATACTGCTTCCTTTCTCACTTCCAGGACCAAATACGAAATATTTGATGCTCAAAGCCCTTTATAACCTTGTCTCGTTACCTTACTGCTCTCACTCTCTAAGTAACTTACTCTGGTCCCCTTGTTATTCCGTCTCTGAGGACTAGGGATTTTCTCTGACTGTTCCCTAGGCCTTCCCACTTCTGTTCCTCTTCCCCACCAAATCTTCCTCCTGGTTTTCCTGGTTTTCTTTAAGTTCCACCTAATCTTCTACCCTCTCTTTTTTTTCCAGGCAATTGGGGTTAAATGACTTGCCCAGGGTCACACAGGTAGAAAGTATTAAGTGTCTGAAGTCACATTTGAACTCAGGTCCCCCTGAATTCAGGGCCAGTGCTGTATTCACTGCTCCATCTAGCTGCTATTCTACCTGCTATAAGAATTCTGCCCAGATCCCCTTTATTATTTTTTTTGGTTCATTTAAAAAAATCAAAAAAGAAAGAAAAGAAAAGATAACAAAACAGAATATTCTCATGTGCCCAGTAGAACATCAGGGAAGATTCAAAATCTATAAATCTATAAAAATATATAACAGTAAATTGTAGTTCAAGAAAGGATATATAATAGTAGAAGAAATTATGTTCATGAGTGTCCATCATTTCTTTGCTTCCTTGTAGACTGTTTTGTTCTCTGCCGTGTACCCTTTTTACTTTTTTTCCCCCTTTCATCCCCTCCACCTTCCCCAAGCAGGCTATAGTTAAGCACAGATATATTTAACAGATATATACACGCACACACACATACATACAGTCACACACACACATACACACACACACACACACACACATATACACACACATATATACCCTACATTCATACCCACCCACAGACCCATGGGGTCACACACACACACACATATATACACATATACATAGAGCAACATGCATACACATACACACCTGTTATAGTATTTGTGTATATCTCTTCTTTCCTATCCTTGCTAACCCTTCTGCTTTAATTCTGCTCCATAAGTTACCTTGCTATTACTTCACCTCTCTCCACCCAAGGATCCCTCCCGTGTCCTCTTCCGTCATCCTTTGTTTCCCCATCCGCTCCTCCCTCGCCCCTTATTCCATGATAAATTTTGGAGGGTGCTATACCCGGCATGGTATATATGTAGTGTTGCCTATTGAACCCAATCCCAATGTAGCAGGTTTTCAGAAGTATGAGCCCTCCTCCCCCCTCTGATGCCTCTGTGTCTGTTCTTCCTCTGCACCTCATTTGTGTAACATAATTACTAGTTTTGCCTTTTCCTAGGCAGTTTTGTTTTTTAGAGTCAGATCATACTCAACTCTGCCCCAATCTTTCCTTTGAGCTACCAAATTGCTGAAGTCAATCTTAAAGGTACAGTATATATTTCCATGTAAAAAAACATTCTTTACATATAATTCTTGCTTTTGCCTTTAGATAGGTACTTTTTATTTTTAAGAAAGGGGGGGGGGAATCTCTATGTCTATCCTTTGTAGGGCTTTTAGCATAAAAGAAGGTTGTCCTTTGTCAATAGTTTTTCTGCATCTATTGAAATGATCACGTGGTTTTGGATATTTGGTTTTAAAAATGATTAATGATGATGATTCTTTTCCTAATGTAGAACCATTCCTGAATCCCCAGTATAAATCCTACTTGATTATAATGAATGCTTTCTTGGATAAATCACTGGAGTCTGTCACAGGATTTTGTTTATTTTAGAGTCAATTATATTAGCCTGAAGTTGTCTTTTTATGTTTTCTTTTCTCCTGGGTTATTAGGACTACATTTGTCTCCTAAAAAGTTCTGGTAGGGTTCTTTCTTTCTCCATTTTTGAGAATGATTTGTGAAATACGACTACTATCTGTTCTTTAAAAGTTTGATTGAATTCTCTTATGAATCCATCAGGATCAGGAGTTTTTTCTTTGTTAATTTCTTTACAGCTAAATCTAGTTTGTTTCTGAGATCAGGATATTTAAGAACTCCACCTGATCTATAGTTTGGGTGTTTTACGTTTTTGAAGGTATTCCTCTATTTCCTTTGGGTTCTCAGTTTTGTTAGCATGTAATCATTCATGATATGTTCTGATTCTTCTTTTTATTTCTTCTGGTCTTGCTGTGATTTCAACTTGCTCAGTTGCTATTTTATTGATTTGACTTTCTGCTCTCTTCTTTTTAATCAGATCGGCTTTTGGTTTTATTGCTCATTTCTATTTTTTGTTTCTTATTTATCTATTTTTAACTTCTTATCTATTTCCTCTTTATTTTCTTTTGTACTTAAGTTTGTTTATTGATTGATTTTCTAATTAATATATATTCAGCTGATGCTGACTAAAGTGAGAAGAACCAGAACATTGTACACAGTGACAGTAAGCTTATGTGATGATCCAACTATGATAGACTTAGCTCTTCTCTGTAATGCAGTAGACATTGGGCTGGAACATGCCATCCGAATCCAGAACAAACACCACAGAGACTGAACGTGAATCAGAGCATAGTATTTTCATCTTTTGTTGTTGTTGTTTGCTTTTTTTTTCCTTGTGTTTTTTCCCCTTTCGGTCAGATTTTTTTTTTTGTACATCATGATATGTGTGGAAATATGTTTAGAAGGATTATACATGTTTAACCTATATCCCATTGCATACTGTCTTGGGGAGGCAGGAAGAGAGGAGGAAAAATTTGGAACAGAAAATCTTATAGAAATGAATGTTGGAAAAATCTTAACATGTATTTGGAAAAATAAAATACTATTGAAAAGAAAAAATATATATAGTCTTCTCATTAATCTTCTTTTTTTCTAGCAAAAATATGATTTTTCTCCAGGACTATTTTAGTTGCATCCCCAAATTTTGGAATATCATTTCATAATTATCATTTTCTTTTGTCATTGTTTCTTGTGACTTATTCATCATTTGAGATTTCATTGTTGTTAGGATTCTTACAAGGTGCTAAGTCACCGGAATGAATAGAGACAATAATTATCTAATTTACCATGGTTCAGTAGGAGTGATCTGATCCTACAAGGAGATGTTATGGGCCAGAACTTGAAACAAGGTAATGTACTTAGTTCACACCTTTAAAGGAGTTCATACCTCATTGGTTCACACATTAGACTTCACACCTTTAGAGAGCATATAAAAGAACAAGCCCACTGGGAGGAGAGTCAGAGCCAGGATTCAGTCAAGGAGAGAACTTCAGGGATTTTGGGAGATTCACAATTAGGATTGACTTCCAGGAAATCCACAATCCCACACTCTTGGAGGTGGAGTCTGATTCATTCTCATTTCCATGTTTGTGCTGGCTGGAGACATTCGGACAAGAGCTCTCAGGGAACCAAGGAGAGAGGAAAGCCTCTAAGAAAGCTAACCAGACCCAAGGAAGGAGACTACACTTGAAGGAGAAAATAAAGGATCTGGACTTTAACTCCTGCCTGCATTATTGAACTGAACTGAAACTAAGGCTGCCTTCGTAACCTCCCCAAGAGACCTGCTCCCAGAGAACATTACAATTTAGAGAAAAGAGCATTACACATTGTTGTTTTTATTGTTGTGCTTGTAGTTCCTGAACCAATTTCTTTTCTCATTTCAGCAAAGGATGTATTAACTATTTCTGAATTTTTTCATTTGTTTGCAATAACTTATTACATAATTTTTCTAAAAATTCTATAGGGTTATATAGTGGATAGAATATCTCTTCTTTTCTCAGTAGGTGGAGAAGGTACTGAAAGGAGGAAAAAAATTGAAACTTAAAACTCAAATGTTTAAAATTTTTAAAAAAGTGTCTTGTTATATAGAGAAATGTTTCCAGTCTTATTTGGAAGATACCTCACATCTTTTAATTCTTGTTTCTCCAGCAATTTTGCCCTTGTGCTTATCTTTCTGTTAGACTTATTTAGAACTGATTAGGGATACTGAAGTCTCCAGTCACTATCATATTATTGTCTATGTCTTCTTATGTACAGATTTCCTTTATGAATATGCTTGCTAAGACATTTGAAGTACACACATGCACATACATATATGTGTGAATATATATTATATATATGTATTATATATTATATAGACATATATATTTACTGATTATTGGTTCGTTGTCTTTGATTCTTTTTTTAGCAAAATATAGTTTCCTTCTTTATCCTTTTGAGTTTCTGAATATTTGTTTTTGCTTTATCTGCTAGTCTGATAGCAACTCTGGCTTTTGTAAGTCACTTGATGCATAGGAAAGATTTCTGTCTCCTCAGTTTCATTTTGTGTATGTCTTTATTTGTTAAATGTGTTTCTTATAAGCATCAGATTATTAGGTTTTTCTGATTCTTACCCAATCTGCCGCTCCTTTTTTTCTTTTGTTTCATTAGACTCTTTAATCCATTCACATTTAAGTTATGAGCTTTATAGAATTTTGCTTCTGTCTCTAATTTTTTTTTCAGTTTATGATTTTCTTCTCTCTTCTGCTGAAAACACAATTCCTTCAATTACTTTATTTTAATCTTTTTTTTTTAAGTGGCCCCATTCCCACTAGTTCTCTTCCTTTCTCCCATGATCCCTGCTTCATTTTGTTACCCCTTTCCCTCTATGGTTTTCTTTGTTAGTTCCTTTTTTCTCCTGCTTTTATCTGATTCTACAATTCTTCATCCCCATTTTGCTCTCAGTCAAGTACATTCCACTTTCCTTTCCTCCTTTTCAGGTAGTCTTGTTTAATAGTTTTTAAGATTTCATTTTTTGGGGGCCCCTTTCCAAAACAATATTTTTCTCTCAATACTATTTTATTTTTCCAAATACATGTTAAGAAAGTTTTCAATATTTATTTTTTTACATTTTGTGTTCCAAATTTTTTCTCCCTTCCTCCCTTACCTCCCCCTCCCAAGATGGCAAGCAATATAGGTTGAATACGTGCAATCCTTTTAAACATATTTCCATGTTTATCATGTTGTACAAGAAAAATTAGAGCAAAAGGGAAAAAACACTAGAAAAAAGCAAGCAAAGAACGTGAAAATACTCTGCTTTGATTACATTCAGTCTTCAAAATTCTCTCTCTGAATGTGGATGCCATTTCCCATCACAGGCCTTTTGGAATTGTGTTGGATCACTATTGCTGAGAAAAACCAAATCCATCACAATTCATCATCACATACTCTTGCGGTCACTGTGTACAATGTTCTCTTAGTTCTAATCATTTCACTCAGCATCAGTCCATGCAAATCTTTCCAGGCCTCTCTGAAATCATCCTCCTGATCATTTCTTACAGAACAAGAATATTCCATATACCACAATTTGCTCAGCCATTCTCCAACTGATGGGCATCCCCTCAGTTTCCAGTTCCTTGCCACTCCAAAAAGGGCTACAAACATTCCAAAACAGATTTTTCTCATTCTTTTCATTCTCCATCTTCTCTATTTACTTTCCACTCTCATTCTTTGATTCCTGACTACTATAGTCATCTGGTCTCTCTCTTTTCTCTGAATTCTTTTTACAAAGCTACCAAGGTATCCATTGTGGCCTCTTCGCCCCTCCAGGTGCTTGTTGTCCTTACCTTGTAGGGCTTACCCCATGGATTCCCTTTTTGTATTGTTCTTCCCTCTCAGAACCTTGTGGGATGTGAAGATCCTTACCAATAATTCCAGAGCCTCAGGATAAGTGTAGTAAAAAGGAAAGTTTGTTCATTTTCTTGAGAAAGGACACTCTTGGAATACCAAAGGTAGTGTCGACAGATAAGCATGCCTGTGTGTTCAGCAAAGCAGAATATATCGATCCTAACTGCAAACTCACCCTTCCCTTCTTCCCTTTTAACCCATCTGCTAGGTGCAATGTCTTTGTGGAAATCTGCCCTAGCACAAAAACAGAGAAAACAATGTTTTCTCTGTCAATGTCTCACCGAATGGTGAATAATGAGCCCTTTCCCTTCTAATCTGAAGGTTTTGATATCTTTTTAGTTTTGGTTAGGATTTACCTTAGCTGTCAAAAACAATTTGGTTTACAAGACAAGGGACAGGATATTCTGGACCCTTTGGGATGAGAGAAGATTTCCCAGCATAAACATCTCTTTAACCCTGAGAGGACTTCATCATTCCACTTAGTCACCCATTCTTATTTCTTACTACTTGAAGTCCTCTCACCCCAGGGCTGATACAGCTTTTCAACAAGGCTCTCAAAGTTTTCCTCATTCCCATTAGGATTTCTCCTTTCTTCTTGCTTAATTGGGACCCATCCATTTCCTTTTAAAACCGTAAGTCAAACAGAATCTTCTGTCTTAACCATTTTAGGTATTAGTATTCTGGACAATTTGAGTGAGTAGCTGCATCACGCAAGGCAAACATACAGGGAGCAAAATGAGTGCACTCACAGCATTTAGAGAGAACTACAAGGTTTTATTCCACCAATTTCCCCCAAACCAACACCACCAGGATGTATTGAAAGGAGATGACCAAGTTTATACTGGAACGTGAGCTATTTGCCTGATATTCCTTGTAATTTCTTCGTCCAATTTACTGTTATTATCAATTTTCGTGCAACAATTTGACAAGTTTAGTTTTCCATAGACAACTCCTTCTTTGTCCAGTAGGTAATTACTAGCCTGTGTTGAACGATTGCTTCCTGGGTCTGGGTAGCCTGATCAGCTAATAAATTCAATGTCTTTGCGATTTGCATT
The DNA here is from genome assembly GCF_048593235.1 of Sminthopsis crassicaudata. Classification (NCBI taxonomy): domain Eukaryota; kingdom Metazoa; phylum Chordata; class Mammalia; order Dasyuromorphia; family Dasyuridae; genus Sminthopsis; species Sminthopsis crassicaudata. The sequence goes on along the minus strand of NC_133623.1, from coordinate 81,928,976 downwards.
TATTTCCAATACCGCTTGAAGCCCAATTGGACTTCTATAACCCCAGCTCCCTTCTTGGGCCTACGTATCAGGACCACCTATCACCCCAACCATTTGTGTCCCCAGTAATTAGAATAGGTAAGCTTTCACAAATAAAGATGGCTATCACAAAAGTCAGCAACAACAGAAATGCTAAAAGAAGCAGATAGACATATGCATCTAGCAACAGATAGATGACTACACCAAATATTTATTAATGACCACACATTTTCAGATTGAAAGCTGCGAGATCTGACATACTTGAATTGTGCTCATAGCTTCTACTGAACACTTGCCCTGATTATAGAAGTTTGCTATAAGAAGAAAAGGTAGGGATGTGATTATAATTAAAAACTGGTCTTTCAGGACTCAGCCTGAGAGCACATATATGACATGATAAAGCATCCTTAGCTCTGTTTGATTTCAGGTAATCATCAGTTTCATGTAGTAACAATTCCACCTTATAGTCAGATTCAGGAATAATCAGGTGGGTGCCTATTCAAAGGAATATAATGGGGAAACTGAGTCAGAAGGATCCCATCTTAAACAGAGGTCAAGTTGTTCCCCCCCCAACTCTTGTCCCGATACAAACCTCCACCTGTAACAGTTCAGAATCCCATTCCTCTGAGTAACTTGTGGAATATTTCCTGGGATGGTGGAATACTGACTTGATCCATCAGACAATTATACCGGAATCCAAAACTCCAAACAATATCAGTTACACTCCCACGAGATTTCATCTTCAATAGCAAGTTCCATTCATCAAAGGTTGAGGTGAGTTTAGCTCTCAAGGATCACATATCCTAAATAACTATTGATTATAATCTTACACTGATACCAGTAAGAACTTCATCCTAGAAAGTTCACAGTTTATCTACATATCTAAGTAGATGGTTTTAAGTTCAACATTACACAAATCATTTTGCTTTAAGATACTCTATAACCAACAACCAAAGACTCAAGTTTTAGAAATATAAAAAATTCTAAATTGCATATTATGTATGTATAGCAAAAACATGCTCGGTTACTAGCCATGCTCAAAGGGACAGAGACTTAGACTATTATTCACAGAATCCCTTCAGATAATGAGTACAGCTTTTTTTTTTTTTTTTTAACAAAGAAATAAAAACATATTTATTCTCACACACCCGCAATTTGTTACTGATAGTACATTGGCTATACCTATTTTGCTGGGCTCAGAGAGAAGGAAAATGGGGAAGATAAAATACTTTTCCAATTGTGTCTCCTAAGAACCCATATACGATTTCCCCCTCCTCATCCTAATTACTAGAATGATTATATCACAGACTGAAATGGCCCATTTGCCTCAAACTCAGTAAAGCCAATTACCTTCCTGCCAACGATCATATTCTGTGATTGGTACAATTCCTGTTTGGCCAGCGCTCTGACTGAACAAAGTCTGCAGTTGAAGACCTTTGTATTGATTTTGATTCTTCATTTGTTTGACATATTCTTTTTATATTAAAGCTTTTTATTTACAAAACATATGCATGGGTCATTTTTCAGCACTGACAAAACGTTCTGTTCCAACTTTTCCCCTCCTTCCCCCCACCCCCTCCCCTAGGTGGCAGGTAGCGCAATGCATGTTAAATATGTTAAAGAATATGTTAAATCCAATATATGTATACATATTTATACAATTATCTTGCTGCACAAGAAAAATAGGATCAAGAAGGAAAAAAAAAAGACTGAGAAAGAAAACAAAATGCAAGCAAATAACAACAGATAGCGTGAGAAAGCTATATTGTGGTCCACACTCAACTCCCACAGTCCTCTCTCCGCGGGTAGATCGCTCTCTCTTCATCACTGCTCTCATGTTGAAGAGAGTCATGTCCATCAGAATTGATCATCGTATAATCTTGTTGTTGCCGTGTACAATGATTTCCTGATTCTGCTCATTTCACTCAGCATCAGTTGATGTAAGTCTCTCCAAGCCTCTCTGTATTCATCCTGTTGGTCATTTCTTACAGAACAATAATATTCCATAACCTTCATATACCATAATTTACCCAACCATTCTCCAACTGATGGGCCTCCATTCATCTTCCAGCTTCTAGCTACAACAAAAAGAGCTGCCACAAACATTTTGGCACATATATGTCTCTTTCCGCTCTTTAGTATTTCTTTGGGATATAAGCCCAGTAGTAGCACTGCTGGGTCAAAGGGTATGCACAGTTTGATAACTTTTTGGGCATAGTTCCAAATTGCTCTCCAGAATGGCTGGGTATTTACAATTCCACCAACAACGTATCAGTGTCCCTGTTTTCCCACATCCCTTCCAAAGTTCGTCATTATCTTAGTCAATCTGAGAGTTGTGTAGTGGCATATGAATGCAGCTTTAAGATGACTCAAGACAACCAATTAAAATAAAGTTTACTAAACCTCACATACATAAGAGATTTTGCTTAACATCTTTGATTCCCCTTTCCCCTTTTTTTTCCTTAGTGAACTTAAATTCATTCTGGTATAAGAGGTAAACATTAGAAATCATTTTTATATAACAAAATTACAGATTATCAATAAGCCCATTTCTTGTTTGGAGACAATAAAACCTAAACAAACTCATTTCCCATGGCTGACAAGATAGTTTCAAAAAACATAGTCCTCTTTCAAATTAGGGGAATCAACAAGGATCCCAGAGGAGGGGCTGAGCTTGATGTTCCTACCTGTTCATCCCAACTATCCTTAGGGTTTTCCTTGGGATGTACCCTTTGATATAGCTCCCTCCCATCCAAAACAGTTTTAATTGCCTTAGTGCAAAGTCAGTTTTTAGAGGTTATAAATTGTCCTTAACAATCCATCCTTGAGGATCCTTCACAGGTCCTTTTAATCCTGGTGTAATAAGTGGCCCCTCTTCTTAGCCTCCCAGGCTCAGTCATCAGTTACATCTAATAAGATTCTTCTCAAATTTCTTAAAAAGACATCACACATTGCTTGAGCACCCCCAATTGCTAGAGCTTCCTTAATACAATAGTTAAAATTTCCCTAGTCAAGGCCTGCTTCAACATTTTCTTCCCATCAGGTAATTGTCAGTATCCTTCAGGAAGTTTTCATTGCTCCAGTATCTTCCAACCTTTTCTCTTCCTCTCTAGAACATATGGGAGCTGCTTCTCTTTTAGACAGAGTGGGGACAAGGACAAACATCTGTTCCCCACTCCTTCCTCTACAAAACCACTTTCTTTAAACATTTTCCTCATCAGTTAAACAGTTCCCCACTACCTCAGGGATCATTCCCTTTTGATGCTCTCCAACATGTCACTAAATTGTTTACTGCCCCAAGGTTAATCCATAAGTCTCATCTGATTTCTTAAGAGGCAAAATAAGAGTATTGAAAGGGACCATACAAAGTTCTAACAGTCCGGCCTTCCCAAGTTCATTTATTACTGATTGCAACCTTATTTTCCCCTCCAATGAGATAGGGTATTGTTTAGCACACACACCACATCCTCTGGAGTTTTCAGATTGATTTTAAGTGAGGAATTTTTAAACCTCCCCTCTTTCTGCCATTCATATTCTACCAGATGAGGAGACATTTTCAATACTACCTGATGGTTCAACACTTTTAATTCCAATACCAATTGTATAATCTAATCTCTGCCTACCAAATGATTCCCCACCTGTGGGATTTACAGCTATCCTTTAATTTTTCCCATATACAGGAGTGCCTTCTAGTAGAGGTACACAGAAATCTTTTCCTTTACTCCCACCCTGGAGTAAATGGAAACTCCTGACTAATTTACAAATTGAGGCTCTATCTCTCCACTCCACTAATTACCAAATCTTTTCTTTTTTCCTCCCAGCTAGTCCCATCCTTTAAATTGACCAGGGATTTCCAGTGAAGTCTAGAAAGAAAAAAACTCCAGTTCTCATTTTTCTTAAAAGGTAAGAGGGACAACACCCTTTCCTCCTTTAATTCCAGTCACTCCTTCCTGAAGTGGCTAGTCTTCCCACAATAATAAGTCATCTGACCACTCCACCTTGAGACACCTCTTCCTACTCCTCCCTCTCCAATAAGGGGGAACTTTTCAGTATTCCTTTTTGCACTGAGTTTCTTCCTCAGATCAACCATGGACTTCTCCCCATGTCGCTTCACCCATCCCTCTTATTCTACACACACATGGTAATTCCCAACTGTAGGTTTTAACATAATAAACAATCTTAGAATTTTCATAATAGCCAAATGGTCTTAGCTGTAATTTCTTTTAACTCACAAGTGAAGATAGAAATAGCCGATCTCCTAAAATACATTTATGGAATTAGCAACGCTCTTCCTTCCTTCCTTCCTTCCTTCCTTCCTTCCTTCCTTCCTTCCTTCCTTCCTTCCTTCCTTCCTTCCTTCCTTCCTTCCTTTTCCTTTCTTCTTCCTCCCTCCCTCCCTCTCTCTCTCTCCTTCCTCTCTCTCTCTCTTTCTCTCTCTGTCTCTCTCTCTGTCTCTCTCTCTGTCTCTCTGTCTCCTCTCTCTGTCTCTCTCTCTCTGTCTCTCTCTCTCTCTCTGTCTCTGTCTCTCTCTCTCTCTCTCTCTCTCTCTCTCTCTCTCTCTCTCTCTCTCTCTTCTCTCTCTGTCTCTCTGTCTCTCCTCTCTCTCTCTCCTCTGTCTCTCTCTTTCTCTGTCTCTGTCTCTGTCTCTGTCTCTCTGTCTCTCTCTCTCTCTCTCTCTCTCTCTCTCTCTCTCTCTCTCTCTCTCTCCCTCCCTCCCTCCCTCCCTCCCTCCCTCCTCTCCTCTCTCTCTCTCTCTCTCTCTCTCTCTCTCTCTCTCTCTCTCTCTCTCTCTCTCTCTCTCTCTCTCTCTCTTTCTCTCTCTGTCTCTCTCTCTGTCTCTGTCTCTCCTCTCTCTCTCTCTCTGTCTCTCTCTTTCTCTGTCTCTGTCTCTCTCTCTCTCTCTCTGTCTCTCTCTTTCTCTGTCTCTCTCTCTCTCTCTCTGTCTCTCCTCTCTCTCTCTCTGTCTCTCTCTCTGTCTCTGTCTCTGTCTCTCTGTCTCTCTGTCTCTCTCTCTCTCTCTCTCTGTGTCTCTCTCTCTCTCTCTCTCTCTCTCTCTCTCTCTCTCTCTCTCTCTCTCTCTCTCTCTCTCTTTTTTCTTTGCAATTGGTGTTTTAAATTACTTGCCCAGGGTCACACAGCTAGAAACTGTTAAGGGAGAACTCAGGTCTTCCTGACTTAAGTGCTGGTGCTCTATCCACTGTGTCACCTAGCTGCCCCCAACAACAGATTCTTTAACACATTTCCACTCTTCTTAGTTTTTTAGTTTATATCCCAATAACATTCAGAGTACTACATAATAAACCAAATCTGGATTCTACAGTCTCAAAAAGAATCCATTGCTTATTAGTTCAAATAGAACAGAATCTATCGTCATCAAGTTTCCAATTAAAACTCACTTACCAATTTAAAATTATCTTAAAATTGACCAGGACTTTTGTGAGATTCCCTAAAATCTACCTAGATGTTCCACTCAAGCAAAATTACCTTTTAGTTCTTTTCCTGATTCCCACAGCCCTCTTTTCTTTTGTAAGCCAGAAAGGAGTTAAGTGCCCATTTTTGTTTCATATGAGTTTTTACCTTGAGATTCTTCCTGGCAGGATTCCACAAGCCTGAGTTCTGAGAAAGTTACAGGCCCCTTGCTTACACAAGTCTTTAAACTCTGCCTTTTCATTTTCCTGAAAGCTCCCAAACTCTCTAATCCCTTTCAGTCTATGCTTGTCTCATTCGTACATGCTTAAACTTTCTCACTTTGCTTTCTATATACGCGTCTCACTTCTTTTTCACTCTGTGTATCCTCTTCTACTTGCTTTTATCATCTTCACTATATTAAATATATTTTCTCCCTCTCTTCCCCCTCCCCTGCAAAGCTACTGCAGTCAGCCAGAGACACAGGGAGAGAAAGAGAAAAAGCTTCTCTTTCTTTGTACTCCCCTAATCTTGAGAAGCCCAGAATTATCTCCCAGATTGCCTTACCAAGATCAAAGAGCAATACACTCATTCAAAGTGACTTCGGTTTTATATATTCTACATTCAGATTTTCAGTTTCAAATGAATAACAACCTCAAAGGGGATAGATTCCCTTTCCTTCCATGAAACAGGAGAAATACTGAACCTGCTAGTTCTTATTTTTAAAAGTGCAGCCTCCCTTTCCCAAAATTATCTGATGTCCCAGTCTATTCTCGTACATTCCCTTGCTCTCCTACATTTCCCAAAGCTAGGGCAGTCTTCTATTTGAAGGAAACTAAGAAAGCCACTTCCTTCAGCATACATCAAGTCTGATGGAATTTAGAACCCTGAATCAAGGATCGGGACCCCTGTCACTGGAGCAACAGGATGGTTTGAAGCTTCTAAAGAGCTCACCTTGAGCCACGACAAAAGAATTACTCCTCTGAATGAACTCCAGCAATTCAGCTTGATATTTTTCCAAGTCAGCAAACTTAAAAATTGTTTTAATTAAAGCTTTTTATTTTCCAAATATATGCATGGATAATTTTTCAACATGAAATTCAATATTTTACATTCAACATTCAACACTGACCCTTGCAAAACCTTGTGTTCCAAATTTCCCCCTCTTCCCCCCACCCCTTTCCCTAGACGGCAAGTAATCTATGTTAATTATGTGCCAGTCTTCTATACATATTTCTGCAATTATTGTGCTGCACAAGAAAAATCAGTTCACAAAGGAAAAAAATGAGAGAGAAAACAAAATACAAGCAAACAACAACAAAAAGAGTGAGACTGCTATGCTATGAACCACACTCAGCTCCCACAGTCCTCTCTCTAGGTGTAGATGGTTCTCTTTATCACAAGATGATTAGACCTGGTCTGAATCATCTCAATGTTGGAAAGAGTCACATCCATCAGATATGATCGTCGCATACGCTTGTTGTGATCATGTACAATTATCTCCTGGTTCTTCTAATTTCACTTAGCATCAATTGATGCAAGTCTCTCCAGGCCCATTTGATACCATCCTGCGGATAGTTTCTTTTAGAACAATAATATTCCATAACATTCATATACCAGAACTTATTCAACCATTATCCAACGGATGGGCATTCACTCAATTTCCAGTTTCTGGTCTACAAAGAGGGCTGCCACAAACATTCTTGCACATGGGGGTCCCTTTTCCCTCCTTTAAGATCTCTTTGGGATATAAGCTTAGTAGTAACACTGATGGACCAAAGAGTATGTACAGTTTGATAACTTGTTGAGCATAGTGCCAAATTACTTTCCAGAATGGTTGGATCCATTCATAATTCCACCAACAATGTATCAGTGTCCCACTTTTCTCACATCCCCTCCAACATTCCTCATTACCTTTTTCTGTCATTCTAGCCACATCCCCTCCAACATTTGTCATTATTTGTTCCTGTCATCTTAGCCAATCTGACAGGTGTGTAGTGGTATCTCAGAGTGGTCTTAATTTGCTTTTCTCTGATCAATAGTGATTTGGAGCACTTTTTCTTATGAGTAGAAATAGTTTCAATTTCATCATTGGAAAATTGTTCATATCCTTTGACTATTTATCAATTGCAGAATGGCTTAATTTCTTATAAATTAGAGTCAATTCTCTCTATATATTGGAAATGAGGCCTTTATCAGAAGCTTTGACTGTAAAAATGTTTTCCCAGTTTATCCTTCCCTTCTAATCTTGTCTGCATTAGTTTTGTTTGTACAAAAGCTTTTTAATTTAATGTAATCAAAATTTTCTATTTTGTGATCAATAATGATTTCTAGTTCTTCTTTGCATTGTTGGTGTAATTGTGAATGGATCCAACCATTCTGGAGAGCAATCTGTAATTATGCCCAAAAAGTTATCAAACTGTGCATACCCTTTGACCCAGCAGTGTTACTTTTGGGCTTATATCCTAAAGACATTTTAAAGAAGGGAAAGGGACCCGTATGTGCCAAAATGTTTGTGGCAGCCCTCTTTGTAGTGGCCAGAAACTGGAAGCTGAATGGATGCCCATGAAATGGAGAATGGTTGGGTAAATTATGGTATATGAATATTATGGAATATTATTGTTCTGTAAGAAATGACCAGCAGGATGATTTCAGAAAAGGCCTGGAGAGAATTACATGAACTGATGCTGAGTGAGATGAGGAGAACCAGGAGACCATTATACACAGCAATAACCAGATATATGCATGAGTAATTTCACAACACTGACAATTACCAAACCCTCTGTTCCAGCTTCTTACTTTCTTCCCCCCCTCCATGGCAGGTTGACCAATACATGTTAAATATGTTAAAGTATAAGTTAAATACAATATATGTCTACATGTCCAAACAGTTGTTTTGCTGTACAAAAAGAATCGGACTTTGAAATAGTGTACAATTAGCCTGTGAAGGAAATCCAAAATGCAGGCGGACAAAATTAGAGGGATTGGGAATTCTATGTAGTGGTTCATAGTCATCTCCCAGAGTTCTTTTGCTGGGTGTAACTGGTTCAGTTCATTACTGCTCTATTGGAACACTTCCATCAGAATCCATCCTCATACAGTATCATTGTTGAAGTGTACAGTGATCTTCTGGTTCTGCTCATTTCACTCAGCATCAGTTGATTTAAGTCTCTCCAGGCCTCTCTGTATTCCTCCTGCTGGTCATTTCTTACAGAGCAATAATATTCCAAAACCTTCATATACCACAATGTACCCAACCATTCTCCAATTGATGGGTATCCATTCATCTTCCAGTTTAAGTAATCTCTTTTCAACTGAAAATCTAAGCTCCAGGCATTGACAACATTGAAGGAATCTCATTCAATTTTGAATGGAATCCCAAGCCTCCGACTGTTAATAAAAGACACCTCTGAACCCCAAATCTTTTCAGAAGTCCAAAGCAGGATTATGCTTGCCAAAGAAGCTCTCTTCTTGGCAAAGTTGCCTGCCGGGACTCTTGCCTACTGTGAAGATATTCTCTTTTGTGTTAATGCTTGTTATTTCCTTGGCAGGATCTTACCCACTGAGAAGTCTGCCTTCCTAGAAAATCTGGCTGCTCAGTGCCAACAATAAATCTCTTTTGCCACACAGACTTTTGGGGTTTGCAAATTATTTCACGTTGAACCTGTGCTGACCACAGGGGATTCCCCACCCCAATTCTCACATCTCTTCATTACCACTAGCATCATCATTTGTACCTCATCATGTTGGTTCCCTAACCGGGAACCCCCAAAATCTGACCTTTTCTTATTTTATTCTATAGCTGGACACTCAACTACACAGGAAGATTTGAGTCGTCAGAGCCCCAGGCTCGAGCAGCATTCTCTCAGGGACCCCTGACTGAGAATACCTGCATTCTCTGACAAAAAGGTCCCCTTACGCAGGGAGCATTTTGTTATCTCTCAATCTCTAGAGATGGGTGAGATGCTATAGAATCGGGGAAACGAAGGCTTTTTGGTAAAATGGGACAAAACACCTGTTTCTAAGGATCTTTCCTTAGGTAGAAACAAATTTGGCTTGAAAGATATCAAACCTAAAAGGCTTAAATTAAAACAGCATTGCAGGACGCTGCTTAAATTTGCTGGAAGGAAATCAAACTCCCTCCTTCCTGCTCCTCTAGGGACACGGGCTCCCTCCTCTGCACCTCTATGCAGTCCCTATCAGGAGGCTCCTGAATCCCTTCCAGAAGAGGACATTTGCCACTAAGAAGTCCGTCTTCCTAAAAGGCTGAACAATAAAACTCCCTTTTGCCATACAGATTTTTCGGGTTTGCATTGGACCTGCACCCAGCAGAGGGATTTTCCCACCCCAGTTCTCACATCTCTTCTACCACCAGCCTCATCATTTGCACCTCATCAAAATGAGCAGAACCAGGATATCAACATGTATGTGGCAACAGCAAGATTATATGGTGATCTATCTGAAGGACACGGCTCTTTTCAACAGCGGGTGATTCAGGCCAGTTCTAATGATCTTGTGATGGAGAGAGCCACCTGTGCCCCGAGAGAGGGCTGAGAGGACTCAGAGGACTCAGTTGAGCGGGGAATTACCACATAGCATTTTCACTTTTTGGGTTATTGTTTGCTTAAATTTTGTCTTCTTTCTCATTTTCTTTTTGATCTGATTTTTCTTGTGCAGCATGGTAATGGTGGAGATATGCATAGAAGAACTGCACATGTTTAACATACATTGGATTACTTGCCATCTGGGGGTGGGTGGAAGGGAAAAATTTGGAGCATAAGGTTTTGCAAGAATGAATGTTGAAATTATCTATGCATGTGTTTTGAAAATAAACAGCTTTAATCAAAATTAATAAACCAAGCAACAAACAAATAAAGAAAGGAAAGTTGATTAGCTTTCTTGAGACGATACTCTGAACACCAAAGGTAGTGTCAGCAACGAAGTGGAGTGTGTTCAGCCTAACTGCAAACTCCCCCCTCCCTTCTTCCCCTTTATCCCATCTGTGGGGTCTCAGGAGGTACAATCTATTTGCATAAATCTACCCTAGCACAAAAGCAAAGGAAAAAATGTTTTTCATAACATGTCTCACCAGATGGTGAGGCGATGACCCCCTTTCCTTCTAGTCTGGAGGTTTCAATAATTTTTAGTTTTGGTCAGGATGTACTTTAGCTGTTAAAAACAATTTGGTTTCCAAGGCAAGATAGGGGATATTCTGGGCCCCTTGGAATGAGAGATGCTTTTCCAGTATAAAAATCTCTTTAACCCTGAGAGGACTTCATCCTCTCACTCAAAACAATGGCCATGATTGGAGGTGTCAGTGAGTATACTGGCCCATAGTAGGGCCTCTTCTCCACCACTGATCTAGACCTTTACTTGTTGACTGTTAAGGACCAGGCCTGGCTGAAGGGGCAGGTCAATTTTTCCAGAGCCTCCACAGCTGTGGATCGAGACACTTGAGGGAGTTGCAAGGCAGCCTTTGCTGACACAGGTGTTCCTTGTGGACGGGGAATGAGATAAATTGGAGGCCGAGGGAACAGGGAGAGGTCAGAGAACGCAACTCCCTCTCGGCCTCCCTGTATCATCGTCGTCCTCTCCCTGAAGAGATCCATTGTACAGGCCGGAGTTAGACCTCCCACAGCCACTGGCAGATGGCTCCTGTATCACAACAGTTAACCCCCCCAATTTCTAGATTTCCCTGGAATTCTCCTGTGTGTTCATGTTTTGTCCAGTCTCCCAGGTGGCAGTTGCTTCTGGGGATCCCTCTTCTCATTTCAGTAGATTTCTCAGGTATCAAATCCCCTGGGCCCCATTCAGTATAAAGGTTCTCATCTCCCTTCACTCAAAAGAGCATTCATCAGTGGCACCCCTCCCCCTCCAAAGTATGGCCTCCTTCCTTTCCCCCATTCTTCAATCACTGCCATCCCCCCCAACCTGTGCAGTCTCTTTTCTTTCAGAGACCATAGAGGTCATCTTGCCCTCTTTGTTAGCCCTGAGTTTGACCCTGGTACATCATTCTCTTCTCTCTATTCTACTGTTTCCCTCCCTCTGCTTCATGTACCCTCCCATATGCTAATAGAGACTCCAAAAAAAGCATTCACATGTAGTGACCTCTCCCAGATTTCTACCTCCAGTCCCCCTCTTCACTGTGACCTCTCCCAGATTTCTACCTCTATGCTTGTTTTCTTGTGACCATTTGGAAAGAAGGCTCTCCCAGATCTTTGTCTTGTCACTCTGCTGTTGCTGCTGCTATCCTTGGCTGTGGCCTCCTGCATTTCTGTTTTGGAGGATGTTTCTGAAATAATGGATCTCTTCAAGTCTGATTTTCTTGCTAAACATGTTTCGGACTCTTCCTTATTACTGAGTATCCTCGTCAGGTTTGGGATAAGCTGGGTTGTATCCTCAATTCTACTGTTCTTGGGAACATCGTGTTCATCCCTCCTTTTTCTAGTGGGTGCTGGTTATTCTTGTCATTCTTCTGTCCTTTCTTTTGGATTTGAAGGTCTTTGTCCTGATCACTGGGAGAACTTGTTTCTGAATTGAATCGTTAAATGGTGTGTCTTGGAGTTTGCAGTCTTGGTTTTTTTGTTTTTACTTTTTTTCTGGAGGCAATCTGTGACTTCTTTCAATTGCCAAATCATTTGCTGTTGTCAGAATCTGAAGGCCATTCTCTTGTGTTATCTCCTGCGTGATACGTTTAAGGTTTTTTTGACTTGTGTTCTGTTGGGAAATCTACGATCCTTGGATTATCTCCATACATCCTGTAACTTTTTGCTTGCATCATGAACATATTTTCTTATAACGTTCCTCTTGCTTTTCTGCCAGGCTGTCCTTCACATCTTGTACTCACGTTCCCAATCTCTTGTTCTCTCTCTTGTTTCTTTGAAGAAGTTTGCCATTGCAGATTCAAGTTTTTCTATTCTATTCATTATTTTTGCTGTGTATAACCTAAATTCTGCTCTTGTAATTCTTATTTCTTTCTTAAAGCACTCAGGAGCAATGTGCTCCAGTTGTGTGTTCACCTCAAATTTCATGGGATTCTCTGTCTCAAAAAGTATTGGATCATTTTTTCTTTGTTTTGCAATATTTATTCATAGATGTCTTCACTTGTTTATCAGCTCTGGAAGCCATATTTCCTGTTCTTCCTGTTGATTTATTTGCTTCTACTCAAGGTCTTTGAGATTTCTTCTTCCTAAAATCTCTGATACATTCAGTCTTTCCCCCTCTCCCCATTTCCTTATCATTCACTTCCTGACTTGTTCCCCTCCGATGGTGGTTTCCATGGGGGCTGAATGTCCTGTCCTGATGACCCATCCCACTCTATTATTCTTTATTCCTCTGACCTAGCCTGGCAGTTCCAAACTTTGCAGCACTGGGGCTTCTGAGTTACACCCTCCAGTGGCTTCTTAGTCCTGAATGGCTGTGACCAACCTGGAGGTCCATACTTGAGCAAACATTTGCAACCTGGAGTTGGACTTTCGATAGCATGGGAAAGAGAGAGGAGAAATGGGTTCAGGGATGGGTTTTGATATAAGTCTCTGTAGTGTCCTTAGGCTGGCTAGTGCGGTCTAAGTATCAGTAGCATGGGAGGAACAAGAGGGGTGCTGGATGAGCTCCGTGATCATCAGTCCTTGTTTTTTAACCTTGCTTTTGAATTTTGGGTGTCCTAAGCCAAGGAGAAAGTTGAACTTGCTTTATCTTTGGCATCTGATTTCTGTTTTGGAGAGAGGTCATTGGGAAATTGAGAGCTCAGATAAATTGCCTAATCCATCATTTTGTAGTTTATGTGATCCATAGGTCTTTTTCATTTATTTTCAATCTCTCCCTTTTTACCAGTTTCTTCCCTCCTGCCCCCAAACAGGCCCATGTCTCCCCCGTACTGAAAAAACCTTCCTTTGTTCCTTCCATCTCTTCTAACTATTGTCTATATTTCTTTCACCCTTTTCCCCTAAACTTCTTGAAAAGGTCATCTACAATAGATGCTTTCCCTTTCTCTCTTCTCATTCTCTTTTTGTTATTGTTTAAGTTGTTTCCAACTTTTGGTCATGACCCCATTTGATGTTTTCTTGGGGTTTTGCTTGTCCAAGCTTAGAGATCATCAGTTTGGGGATTTAGTTACAGCAGAGATCATCCAGAGGGAGAGTGCAAAGGATTGCTGTTATGTCAAACTCAGGGCACAGCTTCCTTGTGGGGCCTTAGCCCTAGAAAACCGGTATGTCCTAATAGCAAAAAGAAAGGAGGGAAAAGAGGGCTGGGCTTAGCATGGGGATCCTGATATCATCAGTGATCTCCTGGTTGCCAAATCCAATGGCCTTTTTCTCAGTCCTCATTCTTCAACCCCTCTGTGGCTTTGGACATTGGAATCACTCTTTCCTTCTCGAGCCTCCCTTCTCTCTAGGTTTCTGAGACATCCCTCTCTTCTGGTCCTCCTCTTCCCTCTCTGACTGCTCCTTCCCAGTCCACCTTTGTTGGATCTCCTTCCAGCTTGTGCCCTCTAGCCACAGATGTCCTTCATGTTCTGGCCCGGGCCCTCTTCTCTTCTCCCTGTGTACTACTTCACTTGGAGGTCTTTTCAGCTCCCATGGATCTACCGGCCATCTCTATGCTGATGATTCTCACACCTATTTTTCCTGACCCCCAATCTTGAATCTCCAACCGCCTTTCAGATAGCTTGACAAATTAAGCTCGATATGTCCAAAACAGAACTCATTATCTCTCTCCCAACCTCCTACTTTCTCTAATACCACAGAGGGCAACATCAACCTCCCACTCCCAATCTTTCAGGCTTGCCACTCAGGAATCATCACCACTTCTTACCTCTCCTCTTCCCCCACCCCCACCCCATGCCCAAGCCTGTCCAACTCATGTCTATAATATATCTTGAATAGGTCCCTTTCTTTCCTCTGACATCTGCCTCCCCTTGGTGCGGGCCCTCATCACCCCATCCCCAGCCTATGGCAATAATCTGCCAATGGGTCTGCCTGCCCTATCTCTCCTCCATTTAGCCACCAAAATGACTTTCTTAAAACACTGCTCTACTTATATTTCCCCAGCCCCTCAGGGTCCATTAGAACCCTGCTGTCCCCTGCGGACCCAGCCTGCCAGTTTGAGTGTCTATTCATTCAGAGAATTATTCTTTCTTTGGCTTTAGAGATTTGATTTTTGATGAAAAATCCTGCCTTCAAGCACAATGACTCCAGGTAGGAAAATTCTGAACAGCTCCTTAGGGTTAGGTTGAACTTTGCCTAATCTTACTTGTGCATCTATCAGTGTCTCCGTGATCCCTGATCTCTTCAGGACTGTGGTGACCAAAGCAGCAGATTCCATCATGGTGGCTGGCGATAGGCCAGGAGAAACCCACAGGAAGGGAATTGGAGAAAGAGCAGTCCTGTTGGAACTTTCCTCAGCTTTTCTCATTGAACGAAATGGCTCTTCTCTACCACTGCCCTATCCTTGTTCTTTTCCCTGACTCCAGGCAAGTAGAATGTCCCTTTCTTCCCCTATTCCCAACTGCCCAGAGCCAAGTCCGGGACACTTAATCATCCCTAATGGTTTTGTGGTTTGGGTTTTTATTTTAAGGATGTAGGAGATACAGGGGTGTGTGTGTGTGTGTGTGTGTGTGTGTGTGTGTGTGTGTGTGTGTGTGTGTTGGCAGTTGGGAAGCACCTAGGATAAATTGAAGATAATTGGGAGGAGAGATGGGAAGGGGTCAATGTGCTGGAAAAGAGGGGATACATCCAAAGAGGTCGTAAAAGAGAGAAAGGACCCACATGTGCAAAAATGTTGTAGCAGTTCTTTTCTGTAGTGGCAAAGAACTGGAAACTGAGTAGATGCCCATCAATTGGAAAATGGCTGAATATGTTGTGGCATATGAAGGTAATGAAATATTATTGTTCTCTAAGAAATGACAATCAGGCTGATTTCAGAAAAGCCTGGAAAGATGTACATGAACTAAGTGAAATGAACAGAGCCAGGAGAACGCTGTACACAGTAACAACAACATTGTGATAATCAACTGTGATGGACGTGGCTCTTTTCGACAATGTGGTGATTCAAGGAAATCCCAATAAACTTTATATGGATAACACTCTCTGCATTCAGAGAGAAACCTACATATAGACTGAATGTGGATCCCCACACATTATTTTCACCTTTATTCTTATTTTTAAATTTCTCATGGTTTTCCCCTTTTGTTTTGATTTTTTCTCTCTCAACATGACTCATATGTAAAAAATAAATATATGTGTATAACCTTAAAACTTAAGAAAGTAGGAAAAAAGATGACTTGAAATAAAATTTCCTGACTTCCAAAAAGAAAAGAAAAGAGGGGACACAATGGGATCAGTCACTTGTTTAGGTAAAGGAGTGCAGACTTTGGCAAGGAGAAGGGGCACCTCTTTTGGGTGTTAGGAGTAAATGAGAAGATAGTATTGAAAAACATCTGAGTAGTGGAGCTGAGGAAGAGGGGAGAAGAGGGAGTTCCCTGCAAGTAGCCTCAAGTTTTTCAGTGAAATACGTCAAGGTTCCCAGCTGAAAGGGTGCGGGGAGGAGACATTCTGGGAAGGATGGGAAGGTTAGAAGAACTGCTGTGGAGACTAATGGGGAAAGGTAAATGATTTGCTTTGCTGCAGTGAGGGCCTACTTTAATTATATAACATGAATTGAGAGCAGACTCATTGTGAGTTTCTGTAGGTAGTGGGTCCCTAGCATTTTAGCAATGGCAGTGACCATGGAGAATGCTGTGGCAAAGGTCATCATGATCTCCAGCTCCTCATCCCCATTCTGGTTCCCTACTACCTCAAAGCCCTCCTTCCTTCCTGACTCTTCCTTTGCTCTCTATATTCCTTGGGGAAATTCCCCAAAAGACCACTTCGCCAGTTGTTGCTCCCTCGGTTGTACATGTTGCTGAAGGGAGTGGAGGCAGAGGGATGCTCAGCAATATTAAGAAAGCATATTTTTTTTCCTGCCCAAGATTTCTCCTCTGTTGAAGCATAAATGTGCTTCCTCCTTCCCCCAATCTGTAAATAATACTCCCATGGTAAACCTGATTTGTGGTGTAGAATAAATGAGCCTGAGAATGCTGAGGCGCCAAGCAATCAGAAAGGCCTGTGCTGCTCTAGGCCTCCCTCAAAGGTTATATACCCCAGTTCCTCTCAGAGCAGGAAACACAAAAATAGACTGGCCTGGGTTCTCCAGAAATAGGACTCGTACAGATGTGTTTTCCCTGGTAGCAATGGATATCAAAAACAGATCTTCTGGAACATTCAGGTTTAAATTTTTGAGATTGTCATGGGATGCCCTTTACCTGTTTCCAGGTAACTCGATAGCTAGGGTTTATAATAATTAGTACTTCTATAGCAAAGCTCCTGGGAGGTAGGTGATGTCATCCTCTCCATTTTACAATTGAGGAAACTGAGATAAGCTGAGGTCACATAGCTATCCATCTTACCTAGAAATTCTCTTTACCATTAATAAAAAGATAGAGAAGTCTAAATGGTTCTTTGCACTGACTAGTCTTTCACCATCAGCTCTGTTACATTTTGAAACATCATTAGATGAGTTGAGAGTAGTCAAATGATCCTCCTCTATGATTCTTTCCACTACAGACATCCTGAAGTCAAAGCTCAATAAGAAGAATATATTCAAATCAATGAACACTTTCCCAATATCTACAGTTCTAATGTGCTGTATACTATAGTACATCTTGCATCCAGGAGGACTCATGGGAGGCATATTGTACACTTTGTTACCAATTGTCTGGAACTATAGATAGTCATTACTGTACTCGGAGTTCTTAAGCAAGAACTCTATTGTCTAAGACTCTTATCATCTTAAGTCTTTTAAAGTTATTTTTCTTTTCCCTATAGTTGTTATAGTATAGATTGGCCTGGTTCTCCTCACTCTATTTTCCATCAGTTCAAAGTAGCCATCTCGAGTTTCTCTAAAATAATCGCTTTTGTGACATCTTCTGTACAATACAATGCCTTTATGTTACTTTGCTATGATTTGTTCAACCATTTGCCAATTGGTGGGGCTCTTCTTGATTTCCAGTACTTCACCACCACCAAAAGAGTTGCTAAAATATGTTTGTATGGATCTATCCTTTTCCTCTGTCTTTGATCTCTCTGGCTGTATAGATCTAGTAGTGGTATCTGAGTCAAAGGTATCTGTATAGCTTGATGTCTTTGCAGGTATAGGTTCAGCAGTGTGGCTCCTCCAAGCATGAACTGGGAATTGGAAAAGTGTATTCTTGTTGAAATTTGGAATTTTTAGTACACCTGTACAAACTCCATTGAAGAGATGGTATATGAACAAACAATTTTTTTTTATTTTTAAAAATTTTATAATTATACCTTTTTTTGACAGTACATATGCCTGGGTAATTTTTTACAACATTGTCCCTTGCACTCATTTCTGTTCCTATTTTTCCCTTCCTTCCCTCCATCCATTCCCCTAGATGGCAGGCAGTCTTATACATGTTAACTGTGTTATACTATATCCCAGATACAATATATGTGTGTAGAACAAATTTCTTGTTGCACAGGAAAATTGGATTCAGAAGGTAAAAATAACCTGGAAGAAAAACAAAAATGCAAACAGTTTACACTCATTTCCCAGTGTTCCTTCTCTGGGTGTAGATGATTCTGTCCATCATTGATCAATTGGAACTGAATTAGCTCTTCTCTATGTTGAAGATTTCCACTTCCATCAGAATACATCCTCATACAGTATCGTTGTTGAAATGTATAGTGATCTCCTGGTCCTGCTCATTTCACTCAGCATCAGTTCATGTAAGTCTCTCCAAGCCCCTCTGTATTCATCCTTCTGGTCATTTCTTACACAAAAATAATATTCCATAACATTCATATACCACAATTTACCCAACCATTCTCCAATGGATGGGCATCCACTCAGTTTCCAGTTTCTAGCCACTATGAAAAGGGCTGCCACAAACATTTTGGCACATACAGGTGCCTTTCCCTTCTTTAGTATTTCTTTGGGATATAAGCCCAGTAGTAGCACTGCTGGGTCAAAGGGTATACACAGTTTGATAACTTTTTGGGCATAGTTTCAGAAATTGCTCTCCAGAATGGTTAGATTCGTTCACAACTCCACCAACAATGCATCAGTAACCTAGTTTTCCCACATCCCCTCCAACATTCATCATTATCTTTTCCTGTCATCTTAGCCAATGTGACAGGTGTGTAGTGGTATCTCAGAGTTGTCTTAATTTGCATTTCTCTGATCAGTAGTGATTTGGAACACTCTTTCATATGAGTGGAAATAGTTTCAATTTCATCATTTGAAAATTGTGTGTTCATATCCTTTGACCATTTATCAATTGGAAAATGGTTTGATTTCTTATATATTAGAGTCAGTTCTATAAATATTTTGGAAATGAGGCCTTTATCAGAACCTTTAACTGTAAAAATGTTTTCCCAGTTTGTTATTTTCCTTCTAATCTTGTTTGCACTAGTATTGTTTGTACAAAAGCTTTTTAATTTGATGTACTCAAAATCTTCTATTTTGTGATCAATAATGATCTCTAGTTCTCTTTTGGTCACAAATTCCTTCCTCCTCCACAAATCTGAGAGGTAAACTATCCTATTTTCCTCTGATTTATTTATGATCTCATTCTTTATGCCTAAATCATGGACCCATTTTGATTTGATCTTGGTATGTGGTGTTAGGTGTGCATCCATGCCTAGTTTCTGCCATACTAATTTTCAATTTTCCCAGCAGTTTTTGTCAAATAGTGAATTCTTATCCCAAAAGTTGGGATCTTTGGGTTTGTCAAACACTAGATTGCTATAGTTATTGACTATTTTGTCTTGTGAACCAAACCTATTCCACTGATCAACTAATCTCTTTCTTAGCCAATACCAAATGGTTTTGGTGACTGCTGCTTTATAATATAGTTTTAGATCAGGTACAGCTAGGCCACTTTCATTTGATTTTTTTTTCATTATTTATTCATTATTATATTAATTATTTCATAATTCCCTTGAAATTCTTGACCTTTTGTTCTTCCATATACATTTTGTTGTTATTTTTTCTAGGTCATTAAAATAGTTTCTTGGGAGTCTGATTGGTATAGCACTAAATAAATAGATTAGTTTAGGGAGTATTGTCATCTTTATTATATTCTGTCGGCCTATCCAAGAGCACTGAATGTTTTTCCAGTTATTTAAATCTGACTTTATTTTTGTGGCAAGTGTTTTATAATTTTGTTCATATAATTCCTGACTTTCTTTTGGTAGATGGATTCCCAAATATTTTATACTATCGACAGTTATTTTGAATGGAATTTCTCTTTGTATCTCTTACTGTTAGATTTTGTTGGTGATGTATAAAAATGCTGAGGATTTATGTGGATTTATTTTGTATCCAGAAACTTTGCTAAAGTTGTGAATTATTTCTAATAGCTTTTTAGTAGATTCTCTAGGGTTCTCTAAGTACACCATCATATCATCTGCAAAGAGGGATAGTTTGGTTTCCTCATTACCTACTCTAATTCCTTTCATCTCTTTTTCAACTCATTGCTGAGGCTAGCATTTCTAATACAATTTTCAATAGCAATGGTGATAGTGGGCAACCTTGTTTTACTCCTGATCTTACTGGGAAAGGTTAGGGTAGGGTTTCCAGTTTATCCCCATTACATATGATGCTTATTGATGGTTTTAAATATATGCTCCTGACTATTTTAAGGAATGGTCCATTTATTCCTATACTCTCAAGTGTTTTTAGTAGGAATGGATGTTGGATTTTGTCAAATGCTTTTTCTGCATCTATTGAGATGATCATATGGTTTTTGTTAATTTGGTTATTGATATAGTTGATTATGCTAATAGTTTTCCTAATATTGAACCAGCCCTGCATTTTTGGTATAAATCCTACTTGGTCATGGTGTATTATCCTGGGGATGATTTTCTGTAATCTTTTTGCTAATATTTTATTTAAGATTTTAGCATCAATATTCATTAGGGAGATTGGTCTATAATTTTCTTTCTCTGTTTTCAACCTACCTGGTTTAGGTATCAGTACCATGTCTGTATCATAAAAAGAATTTGGTAGGACTCCTTCAATCCCTATTTTTTCAAATAGTTTATATAGCATTGGAGTTAGTTGTTCTTTAAATCTTTGGTAGAATTCACATGTAAATCCATCTGTTCCTGGGGATTTTTTCTTAGGGAGTTGGTTAATAGCTTGTTCTATTTCTTTTTCTGAAATGGGACTGTTTAACCAATTTACTTCTTCCTCTGTTAATCTGGGCAAGCTATATTTTTAAGGTATTCTTTCATTTCATTTAAGTTATCGAATTTATTGGCATAAAGTTGGGCAAAGTAACTCCTAATTATTGCTCTAATTTCCTCTTCATTAGTGGTGAGTTCTCCTTTTTTCATTTTTAAAACTAACAATTTGATTTTCCTCTTTCCTTTTTTAAATCAGATTTACTAAGGGTTTGTCTATTTTGTTGGTTTTTTTTCATAGAAACAACTCTTAGTTTTATTAATTAATTCAATAGCTTTTTTACTTTCAATTTTATCAATCTCTCCTTTTATTTTTAGAATTTCAAATTTAGTGTTTGGGGGTTTTTAGTTTGTTCCTTTTCTAGCATTTTTAGTTGCAAGCCCAATTCATTGACCTTCTCTTTCTCTATTTTATATCTCTATTCTAGAGATATAAAATTTCTCCTTATTACTGCTTTGGCTGCATCCCACATATTTTGGTATGACATCTTATTATTGTCATTTTCTTGGGTGAAGTTACTAATTATGCCTATGATTTGCTGTTTCACGCAATCATTCTTAAGTATGAGATTATTTATTTTCCATTTTTTTTGGTCTATTTTCCCCTGGCTTTTTATTGAATGTAATTTTCATTGCATTGTGGTCTGAAAAGGATGCATTTACTATATCTCCTTTTCTGCATTTGAGTTTGAGGTTTTTATATCCTAATATATGGTCAATTTTTGTATAGGTTCCATGAACTGCTGAGAAGAAAGTGTACTCCTTTCTGTCTCCATTTAGTTTTATCCAAAGATCTATCATATCTAACTTTTCTAGTATTCTATTTACTTCTTTGACTTCTTTCTTATTTATTTTGTGTTTTGATTTATCTAATTCTGAGAGTGCAAGGTTGAGATCTCCCACTATTATAGTTTTGCTCTCTATTTCTTCTTGCAGCTCTCTTAATTTGTCTTTTAAGAATATAGATGCTACACCACTTGGTGCATATATGTTTAATATTGATATTGCTTCATTATCTATTACCTTTAGCAAGATATAGTTTCCTTCCTTATCTCTTTTAATTAGATCAATTTCTTCTTTTGCTTGATCTGAGATGAGGATGGCTACCCCTGCTTTTTTGGCTTCACCTGAAGCATAATAGATTCTGCTTAAAATAGATGTGTGTGTCCTCTCCACCATCTTGGCTGGAAGTCATGAACAAACAATTGAAAAAGAGACAGTTTTTTCTCTATCTCTTCTCTTTTTGTCTCTTTGCTCTCCTCTCCTCTCTTCTCTTCCCTTCTCCTCTCCTGTTTTCTCCTTCTCTCCTCTCCATCTCCATCTCTATCTCCCTGCCTCTTAGGCTCTGCCTTTTTCCCTCTCTTCTCTCTGTTTCTGCACATGTCCCTCTAGAGTTCAGGTCCCGAGTACCCTCCCACATTCTGGTGGAAACAGCAGCTGCTGCATTTGCACATGGCAGAACACTCCCAGAGGAATTTCTGATTGTATGGGCATGTGTGTGTGTGTGTGTGAGAGAGAGAGAGAGAGAGAGAAACAGAAGACAAAGAAGGAGAGAAAGGAGAAAGACAGACAAAGACAGAGAATTTGCAGTGCGTTCCTTTATCATTTGGATTTATCTTTCCATGTTTCTTTTAACTCTTGTGCTTGGACTTCTTAATTTCTACTCAATACTCAGGTCTTTTCATCAGGAATTCTTGAAAGTCTTTTATTTCATTAAAATGATATTTTTTATGGTTTTGCTGAGTAGATTATAACTAACCATGAACCCATATCCTTTGCATTTTATAATATCATATTCCAAACTCTTTGCTCCTTTATAATTGTGATTGCTAAATCTTTTGTGATTCTGACTATGGCTCTTTGGTACCTGAATAATTTCTTTCCAGTGTTTGGAGTATTTTTTTCTTTGACTATGAATTTTGATTATGATGTTCTTGGAAGTTTTCTTTTGAGAGTTTCAGTAGGTAGTTGTGGAATCTTTTTATTTCATCTTTGCCCTCTAGTTCTATGATATCTGGGAAGTTTTCTTTTAAGATTTCTTGACTTTCTTTTTTCTGGCCATGGCATTCAAATAGTTTTCTCTCCTTAATCTGTTTTCTCAGTCAGTTGCTATGAGATACTTTATATATTTTTATGGCTTCCCCCCCCCTTAGTCTTTTGACTTTGTTTTAATAATTCTTATTGTCTTCTGGAGTCATTCCCTTCTAGTTTATTTATTTTAATGAAATGGGTCTTTTCCTTTCAAGAATGCCTAATTTCCCTGAAGTGGAAGAACTCTGTATCCCCTACCTTGTGTTTGGGTGCCTCCTCTTTTGGCCCCATAAACAGAAAGACTGTATTTTTAAAACTGGAAAGATTGAGCCAGTTACCCTTTTTCTGGTTCCCAGTCTTTCCTACACGTTCTTTCTGCACCAAGGGCATGGGCATCATCAACTCAACTTGAGAAGGATCAAGGAATACCTCTCTCCTCCCCATCTCTTTTACTTTGGCTCCAGGAAATGGACTTGAGGTTTCTGTTCTGTGTTATTTTCCTTCTCAGTTTTAGATGCTATTAGTGCTCCCCACTGGACCTAGGAATTTGAGTTGTGGCAACATTGGAGCAAGGATTGTAGGGAGGACTGTGTAGCCAGCAAGGCTGGCAGGAAGTCTGGAGACCCCAGGATGATTGGGACTTGAGCTTGAAGAGGGAGATTTGACTTGGAAGTAGAACTGCCCTCTATAGGAACCAACCTAAACTATGACTCTAATCTCCTTTTCCTTTCCTGCCTCTGAAGTGGTATAAGTTGTATGTGTGTTGGGGTGGGTGGAGGATGAGAGTTGGGGAGGGGATTATGCTTCCTATGCATATCCTGGAGTACCCCTCCTAAATCAGAGTAAGTCTATATATTTGTGATGAAGCCCCTTGAAGTCAATATTTCTTTGCAAAAGCTTATCTTCCTGTTAGTGGTTAAATGACACTGGATTGTAGAGGAACAATCCCCTACAATTGTCAGAGCACTATCGGTGTGGGCTGGAGTCATTGGCAGAGAGCCTAGATGCTTCAAACCCCATGAGGGCACTGGAGAAGCCTGGAGAGCAGCAAATGGAGTGCAGCTGGTCTTCTAGGCAATGAAAGCCAGGGTAACGAGTATTATGTACTATTCACATACAAACATAGCTAATTTTCAGGGAATCCGGTTGTTTGAGTAAAGTTGTGTATCTCTTGTGCCAAGTAGTTTATTCCCTATTTATTTCTTCAATAATTCTAAGATATTTTCCAATTTTTTACTTCTAGCACTCTTTTATTTTCATTGAACAAAAATATATTAAAACTCATTTTAAAACTCTTGCTTCATCTCTTCCATGAATTCTAGTTGAATTTGTGCCCAAGCTGTGCTTTTCTCTAAGTCATTGCTTGTAGATATTTGGGAATCACTCTCTTTTTCCAGGTCTGTGACTTGACTGTCTGGTAACCGTAATGGCTTTTCACAGTGGATTTCTATTTTTGTTTGTTCATTCTTCCAGCCTACTTCTTGACTTCAGACTTAATGTTAACACCAAGTTCTACACACTTGTGCCCTCCTGGAGGGAAGATCTAGGCCAGTTCTGCCATTGCATTCTTTTGTCATTGCATTTAGTGCTATATTATTCCAGGCTTCCAAGGACAGCTCAGGCTGGGGAGCTGCAAATTTTCATCCCTTATCCTGGAGTATTCCTCCTAAATCAGATTCTCTCCTTAGGCTGCCCTGGATCTGTGACCCAGAACTGGGTAATAGGTAGCAAAGCTGCCTGTCGCTCCCTGTTCCCATACTCTGCATGAAATTGAGGTGACCGCATGACCATAACTGTCATTGAGCCCAGTCCTTGGTGCTAGAACGTTCTGTTCCTAGCTACACTCCATCCCCAGTGTTTATAGACCTCTTTGTCTCCTTATACCAAACATTTTGTCCAATTATTTGGTAACAAGACAGATAACTTAGAAGAAGAAATAGATGAATAGTTACAAAAATCAAAAGTACCCAGACCATGAATAGAATAACTCAAAAACAGGAAAAAAAGTTATAAGTGAACTTTTGAAGAACAACAGGTACACTTGAACCATGTGGCTTTACAAGTGAATTCTATCAAATAGTCAACGAACAATTACTTTTAATACTACACACACACTGTTCATAATAATGATAAATGAATAGCCGCTTCCAATCTCTTTCTATAACACATATATGATCTTGATACCTAAGTGAGAGAGACAAAGCAGAGAAAAATACGTATAAACCAAGACTAGTTAATATTGATGTAAATTTTAAAAATAAAATATTAGCAAATAGCCACAATGTAACACATTAGCAAGATTATGCCTTATGACCAGATTGGGTTTATATCAGAAATGTCAGATTAGCTCAAAATAAGGAAGACTATAAATATAACAAATTATGATAATAATATAAATGATGAAAACTATATGATTATAGCAATAGATGCTAAAAAGGCTTTTTGGCAAAAATCACCTATTTCAACAAAAAATGCTAGAAAGCATAAAAATAAATGTAGTTTTCCTAAGAAAAGTAAACAGCATTTCTCTAATCTAGAAATAAATGCTATATGTAGTCGAGAAAAGGCAGAGGGCTTCGCAGTAAAATTATGGATAAAACAAGGATGCCCATTAACACTATTACTCCTTAACATGGTTTTAGAAATTCTATATATTAGCAATAAAACAAAAAAAGATACTGAGGGGATAAGCATAGACAAAGAAGAAACACAATAATTGCTTTTTTTGCAGGTATACTTAAAGAATCCTAGAGTGGCAACTAAAAAATTAATTGAAATTATTGGTAACTTCAGTAAAGTTGCAGGATACAAGATTAGTTTACATTAATCACCTACACTATTGTATATAACTAACAAAATTCTATAAGAAGAACTAGAAAAAAACTACCAAAAAACTCTACATCTTAAGCTCAATATGTTAAGATAAGTTTGAGATTTCGGAAAGGTGGCTGGAGATGAAGATTGGAAGTCAGTAGAAGAGTTGGAGCAAGACCTAGGTCGATTTGAGAATCATCACCATAGAGATAGTAATTAAATCCATGGGATTTAATGGTGAAATAGGATGAAGGGAGAAAAGAAGAGGTAAGACAGCCAGAGTTAGCAGGTTCCACTGAGAATACATTCAAGTACCAGTTCTGCCAGTCAGATGAGTTTGAAGTGGAACCTCAAAGTTACTTTCATTTGCATTTATTAAATTATTAGGAGTTTAGAACATTTTGCTTTTGGTTGTTGATGGCTTAGATTTATCTCTTGATAACTACATGTTCCTCTCCTTGAACTACTTATCTTTCGGGGAATGGGTTTTGTTCTTATAAATTCAAATCAGCTCCTTATCATTCTTGGATAGGATAAGCCCTTATCACCTCAGAACTGGACTAGGGCAATGGCCTGCTGGAGGATCTGCCTGCCTCAAGTCTCTCCCCACTCCAGTCCAGCCTCCATTCAGTTGCCAAGTTGGTCTTCTTAAGGGCAGATCTGCAGAAGATTTCTCCTAAGGAAGACTGACTATTCAAGCTGGAACTGAGGCTTATGTCACCTTTATATTCTTAGTGTTAGGGATCATTGGTGATTAATTGTTCCCATCGCTTAGCAACTGAGGAGAAAATGTAGACTGGAAGGGTGGGCAGGACAATACAGTGATCACAAAGGATAGGCTGGCATCAGACAGGCATATCTCTTGCAAAAAATTAGGCGAAGAGGACCCAGGTATGGAAAAATAACAGGTTATTCTCTCAGAAATAGAGGAAGGCTTCCTATTGAAACACTAAGTTTTCTTGGGTACGAGAGATGAGGTAGACAGTAATAGAACCAAAATACACCAAGCAGGAACCTATCTGGAGATCTCTTGATTTGGATCACCAAGGTGCTGGACTGTTCCTTTCTCAGCCCTCCCAGTTTCTCCTCTCTAGGGAGTTCTGGATTGGTTAGCTCCCTTTTTCATGTAAGCTGGGGATGTTCTTGAAAATGAGTGTCGGAAGTGTCTTTGCCAGCATGACCTTTCTGCTCCCGAAACTGCTGGCAGAATTATCAGGCTCTTTACTCCTTCCAACAACTAAACCAGCCCAGGTTACAGCTAGACAGGTAGCCTGTGGTTCATTCACTCAGGAGTATGACCCGTACCATCAGTAGGTGATGGACGGCAGATTACATACCTGCATGTTTGTATACATATGTGTGTAGGTGTACATGGAGGTGTATGTGTCTCCGGACATGTATTCTCCAATCCAAAGTTACTGGAGGCCAGAAGGAAGTGATCAAAGATCAAATGATATGAACGGACAATTTTTAGATGAAGAAATAGAAACTATTTCTAGCCATATGAGAAGATGCTCCAAATCACTACTGATCAGAGAGATGCAAATTAAGACAACTCTGAGATACCATTACACACCTGTCAGATTGGCTAAGGTGACAGGAACAAATAATGATGAATGTTGGAGGGGATGCGGGAAAACTGGGACACTGATACATTGTTGGTGGAGTTGTGAAAGAATCCAGCCATTCTGGAGAGCAATCTGGAATTATGCCCAAAAAGTTATCAAACTGTGCATACCCTTTGACCCAGCAGTGCTACTACTGGGCTTATATCCCAAAGAAATACTAAAGAGGGGAAAGGGACCTGTGCGTGCAAAAATTGTTGTAGCTAGAAGCTGGAAGATGAATGGATGTCCATCAGTTGGAGAATGGTTGGGTAAATTGTGGTATATGAAGGTTATGGAATATTATTGCTCTGTAAGAAATGACCAGCAGGAGGAATACAGAGAGGCCTGGAGAGACTTACATCAACTGATGCTGAGTGAAACGAGCAGAACCAGAAGATCGCTGTACACTTCCACAACAATACTGTATGAGGATGGATTCTGATGGAAGTGGAAATCTTCAACAATGAGATGAACCAAATCAGTTCCATTTGTTCAATAATGAGGAGAACCAGCTACACCCAGCGAAAGAACTCTGGGAAATGAGTGTGCACCACTACATAGCATTTCTACTCCCTTTGTTTTTGTCCTCCTGCATTTTTGATTTCCTTCTCAGATTATTTTTACCTTATTTCTAAGTCCAATTTTTCTTGTGCAGCAAAATAACTGTTTGGACATATATACATGTATTTAACATATACTTTAACATTTTTAATATGTATGGGTCAACCTGCCATCTGGGGGAGGGGGGAGGGGGAAGGAGGGCAAGAGTTGGAACAAAAGGTTTGGCAATTGTCAATGCTGGAAAATTCCCCATGCATGGATCTGGTAAATCAAAAGCTATAAGAAAAAGGAAAAAACCAAAATAAATAAAGTTAAAAAAAAAAGAAAAGAAAAAACTCAGAGTTGGGAATTAAAATATCTTTTTAAAAAGACAGCAAGGAAGCAATGTCACTGGTTTACAGAATACTTGGGGGTGAACAAGATAGACAAAGTCTGGAAAGAAAGGAAGGGGTTGTGCCATAAAAAGCTTTGAATCACAAAAAAACAAAAAGAAGTGACCAAGAGAGTGTTTCTTGCAAAGCGGGTAGAACGTAGACAGGTAAAGCAGTTGGTACAACCGAAAAGGTCTCTAGCTCCAAAGGAAAGAATGTGTCCTGTCAGCCCAGGCAGTTACGGGAGACCCAGCCCTGACAGGATGTGCCGGGTGCTGTTCGCCCGGCTTCAGAGGAAGGGACACCTTCTTCTTTTCTAGTTGTAAAGCAAGAGAGGGAAGAGAAGTCTGGAGACATTGTGCTCAGCTTGTGCTGAGATATCGGATAGGAAAGACCAAGCCGGCCGACCCCCGTGAATACAGAAGAGAATGGAATTATGGCAACTCTTCCGACCTTCTGGAGCGCTTAAAAAACCCAAAGCGAAAAACAACGGTCTTTGACCAGGTCTTTGCCATTTGTGTTTTGTGATTTCTGGGCACGGGTCATGTTGTATCCCGAGCTCTGGATAGAAAGAGGGAGGAGCAGGGGATGAAAGGGGTATGGGGGGGGAGGTGGGGGGGCAAGTTACATGGCTTGGAATCTGGGCACCATCTGGTGAGTAGTGAGGAGTACCTCCCGAGGGGCCAAGTGTAACCTGCGCCACCTGCTGGCCAAAACAGGTCCTGCACCTCCTACTGGTGCAGTCTTCCAGAAGGAGTGAAAATCGCCTTAGTTTTCAGCTCTGGACTCTGAGGCTGTGGGGGTCTTACTCTTTCTGAATGAGCTTTTGAAAAGGCAAATGAAGCCATCTCTTGTCTCAATTTTCACCTGGCCTTTGGTCACTGAATGGACATTACCGCCGACAAACTGTTAAGGACCCTACCTTAAAAAGGCTTTGGCCTCCCCTTGTACCCAGGGCCATCTCCGGGGCCAGCCACTGGATTCAGATGGTTCAGGAGGGGAGAGTGAGGCAGGTGACCTGGCACCACCCCCCGTCACTTTACTCTAATTCACTTGAGCGTCATGAAACCTCTTGAACCTCTTGAAATCATTGGTTCCCTTTGAAAATGAAGGGTGGACATCGACAACAAAGCACGACCAAGGACAAATGACAGCAATTTGGAGGAGTGGGGGAAACCTCGAATTCAAATCCCATCCCTATGCGATGGTGGGCAAATGACTTGTTCTCCCTGGACCTCAGTTTCTTCATCTCTAAAATGAGAAGGTCCCTAAGTTAATGGTCCTTTTTGTGACTTTGGGCATGTTTGGGTTTCTTCGTCTTCATTTATATGAGGTGATTACCTTCATCGGACCAAATAGTACCTGAGATTCCCTTCCAGAAGCATTTCTCTGATCTGACATGTCAATCAACCTCACGCCCATTTAAAGGAAACCATGTAGGCTGCCAAAATGAGACTGATTTGCCATGCACGAGAACGGGACGTGCTCTCTCTCCCTCCCTTCAAAGGGCAGGCCCGAGAAGCCCAGGTGAGCATCTTGCTCAGACGTGATCAGAGCACTTTTCTATATGACTACCTGAAGGATGGGTGATCTGGGTGATCTGGGATCCGGCTCATCCTGTGTCCAAGGGAGATTGCCGTTTCAACCCTAATGGAGACTTAGAGGGAGGCCACGCTGGCCCTGCCAGCAGCCTAAAGGGAGGGGCAGGCAAGGTTCAGTGCCATACTGAAGAGATATCTCCCATGGGAGAGCGCTCCTCTGCTCTCCCCTCTAAAGGGGCTATTGGGCCAGAGTTCCATTTCTCTATTACGCACGGGATTTCGGTAGTCTAGGGTTAGAAAAGAAGCACTTTCCCTGATAAGTCTCAAAGGGAGGGTGACAGGATTAGCACTATTTTAGCTCCCTCCCACAGTACCGGCCACACAAGACCCATCCACTAAGCCTCTTTAGCAAGGCAGGCCGTAAAATGAAATCCAACTGGCCGGCGCAGGGGACCATGCAAGAGGAGATAAGCTCTTTGGAGGAGGATGAGGTAAGAACTAGAATGGGCTTTGAACAGGTGGGGAGGCCTAGGAATGGAAGGACCAGGTTGAGGTGGCTTTCTCCACACGTCTGCTCTCAAGCGAGCGTTCACATGTCTGTGCCCGCTTCTCTGGACCCTTTCTCCCGAAGGCTGTGCCAAGGGCCTGCTTTGGGTTGTGCCTGGTCCTGGCTCCGGAGGCTCCCGACTCAGCCAATCAGGAGTCCCGGCTCCCTCCACATCCATAAGAGGGCCAGGTGTTTCAGGATAGTCCTCCATCAGCGTGGGGCCAGTGCTCTGGCCACCACCGGACAGAGGATTTCAATTCCCAATGGATGACGTAGCGTACTGCTTGCCGGGTGGTGCTCAGAGGGCGCACAAGATAGCCACTGGGACAAATGAAAGCAAATTCACAGCATGGGAAGCTGGAGCGCGGGCTGCGGTCAGGGCCAGCCAGGAGATGCAGGTTGCGGAAAGCCGTCTCCCACTGCTGTTATCTGTTCCGGGATCGTGCAGGCTCTTTGCTTCTGTCTCCTGGCGTTGTGACAGGAAAGGGGACTGGCAAAGTCTGGATGCGCGTGGGCTTGGGGCTAACAGACAGCCGTGGGCTTGTACAAACGGCACGGCCTTCTCCGGGCAAGCCAGGGGTTCTCTAGGATGGAGGCTGCTGGGCCCTCCCCTTGCGGGCTGCCGCTGTCTTTTCCAGAGCCCTGACCTCAGTATGATCAGTGTTGGGGTCTCGGCCCCCACTCCCGAGTGGAGCGGGCCTTATGTGACCAGCACTGCCTGTCCGCTTGAACGATGGAGACTGAGTAATGAGGGGGCAAGCCAGGGTGGTGTGAGACTGTGTTTATTACAAAGACTGCAGGTCCTCTTATCTTTCTGGGTCTGCTTCTAGTTCCTACATCATATGGAAGCACATTGTAGCCTACAGTAGATACATGATTCTCTACAGGAAGCTACACGTAGATATGTTGTGTTCATTGCTTTCCTAATGGGGATATTCAAGGTCCTCCCCACTAAGGTCTGGCTCGCCTCTCCCGGGAACTGCCCTGTTGCTCCTTTGGGTGGGACCCCTTCCTCCCAGCGCCGTCTTGTTCACCCTTACAAGGCTACCCTCGGATTACCCGAGCCGTGCCCTGTGCGATGCCCAAGGCTGGCAGGGCAGCGGGCGGTTTGGCAGGCCCTCTTACAGATCACCTCAATGTCCTTCTACAATTTTCTATGTTCTTGCCCCTCTCTGTCCCATCCTTTTCTGCTTGTCCTTCTATCCCATCCGTCTCACCGCATGTACCCACTCTTCTCTGTGTATTCCCCATTTCTGCTTCTTTTCTCTCATTTATTCTATTCTAATTCTTATTCTCATTCTCTCTAACCCTAACCGTAAATGCCCCCCCCCATTCCATTTCTGCCTCTGTTTGATGTGTGCCCTCTGTTCCCATCTCCATATGTGCTTTTCCTCTGTCTCCATCCCTCTTCCTACTGTCTGTCCCTTTCTTGGCTAGATGTACATATAGATATATAGCCACATATTGTATATGTATAAATGTTTGTATGTGTGCGTGTATGTGTAATATATACTTTTGAGTTGATTTTTATTGCAAATAGGATCATTATTAACAAAATGATAAAACACACCTACTAAATAAAGATTAAAACATGACAGAAAGCCTCTGGCATTTCACAGTATAGAACCAAGTGAATTTACAACAAATATTTAAAAAGTATTTTTGTCCTGTGTCCTTTTTTAGGGGTATCTGAAGTTCTGCTACCTCTCAGTTATCTTTCCTTCCTTTTGGAACAATTAACTAACCAAAACAATCAAATCATTCTCCACTCTGGCCAAATGAAAGTTTACAATATCAAGTTCATTGTCACATAATTGGTAGATGATGCAATTTTTATTCACAGTAACCATGAAATAGACTCTTGAGATATGGCGGGATTGTGATCTGCATCTGTGGAGAGAATCTCTACGGGAGCGGCATCAAAACCAAACGGGCGGCAGAATATTGTCTCAGAAAGCCACGAATTAATTCCTCTGAGCGGAAAGAAGGTGATGAGCTGTGGAGACAGAAACAGTCATAATGACCGGCTTGATCCAGGGGCTGCACGAGTGACGAGTCCAGATTGCAAACTCAAGTCTTGGGCAGGATAGTTGTGTTCTCTCCACAAACAGTGTGAGTACCCTCTAAGTTGGATTTCTGTAGAAGGATAAACACTTAGAGAAAGGTCACATCAGCTGATTTGTACAAAACAAGGTATGGAGCTGCTGAACTGATAAACTGAGAAAAACCATCCCCAACCAGAAGAGGGTTAAAGGTAACTGCAAGCACTGAGTGTGCATGCTTAATGAGTTCATATTAACTTCTCCTCCCCAAAGGAGAACTTTCCCACTATTTTTGAACATGGGTTGTATGACGAGGGAGGGGAAACATGTCAAGGAGGAACATGCAATGAGCAGACCAAGAAGTCTGTGAACTTTGTCATCCCCAGACCATTGGGGTGACAAGGGAGGGACCTTGAGCTTCAGGATAGGAAATAAAAGGGACTGCATCTGGGTGGATTGTCCCTTTCTTGCAAGAACCCTAAATAACTGATTTGCTTCAAACAATCCTGAGTATTTTTTATTTTTACTATATATCTATATCTATCTACATCTATATCTATATCTATCTAGATCTAGATCTAGATATAGATATAGATATATAATATATACATATTTGCTGAGGCAGTTGGGCTTAAGTGACTCCCCCAGAGTCACACAGGTAGAAAGTGCTAAGTGTCCTGAGGCCAGATTTGAAGCCAGGTCCTCCTGACTTCAGAGCTGGTGCTCTATCCACCATGCACTTACCGGCCCCTTTACAATATATTTTTAACAAATAGGAAAACTGGAAGACTGTTAGTGGCAGCTGGTCAGCCTTTGTTGCCTCTCCACCACGATCTCTTCCCTGAGTGATGGCTGTGGGCACCCGGGCTGGAAGCAGATTTGCTGGTTGGAGGGGCACTGCCATTCCAAAGGCTCTTGAGCTGAGGGACAATGATAGCCAAGAGGATGATGGTGACTCAAAGGGTGCACCCTGCCTCAGATCTCTCTCTCAAAGTGATGTATTGCATCAGCCAGGCTGGCTTGCCTCCCCTGGGCATGTGTCGAGTTTGAGATACCTACGTTATATAGAACTGCAAATGTTCAAAAGGGAGTAGGTGATCATGGAGTCTTAGATTCAGAGGCATCATCTATGTCTCTCTCATTCAGCCACCTCATACTCAGGCATGCAGTGTCACCTCAGCAGTGTCACCAGCATTTAGGAGTCACCTGTCTGCAAATCAGCAGTGTGCACAAAAGTCCCAGTGCCTCACCCTTAGCTGCAAATCCTGGTTACCCGTGAAACTACAAAGCTCTGTTTCATATGACTTTTTACAAAAGTATACAAGAAATTCCACACACGACTTCCAAAACTGTCCTTGCTCATGTTTCCTTCCTGTAGAACATCACATCACCACATTACCCTAAGTACACGCCAACGAGATGGACCACATCGTTCCGTTACATCCAGTATGTGCTTCCGGAACCACTGTCCCACACCCAGTAGGTACTTAACTACAAGCACTCTGCTGTCTTAGATTTAAGTCCCCCTTTCAGAGTTCTGGCCCGCTACACTTCCAGAGCTGCTCGCCCTACCTCCGTTCCCTCCTCTACATCCTTTAAAAAAACAAGAGAAAGGAAAAAAAAAACCGCTCTTGTACCAAATAATCATTGTCAAGCAAAATGAGTTCCTATGCAACCTAGTTTCTTAACCCAAATGGGGCTTCATAACTCAATGTGGGGATTGAGAAATTGTTATTTTATATATCTTTATATTCACATTTCAACTATTCTCAAATGTGGTTGTTGCTCAAAGCCGAGCACGGCAGTTCAAATTGTCCTGATGGGGCAGATGATGGGGAGATCATCCCCTTCCTTATTGGAGACTTTGGGTGCCTCTGAAGGTCATTTAAAACCACTTTTGGATTTGAATCACACATAGTAAGTATATGGGCTTTGGAGGCAGGAAACAATGTAAAAACTCCAAACCTTCCCGAAGATAACCGTTCTCCCTCTTCTCTTACGTTTTGGGCCACTTCATTATATCCATGTACAGATGGACACAAATGCACACATGTACACGCATACATACTCATGGACATTTTGTGTGTGTGTGTGTATGTATGTATGCATTTGTTATATTTTTTCTTTCTTTGTTTTCTTTCTTTTCTTTCTTTTCTTTCTTTTCTTTCTTTTCTTTCTTTTCTTTCTTTCGCAATTGGGGTTAAGTGACTTGCCCAGGGTCCCACAGCTAGGAAGTGTTAAGTGTCTGAGGGTGGATTTGAACTCAGGTCCTCCTGAATTCAGGTCTGGTGATCTATCCACTGCGCCCCCTAGCTGCCCTTATGTTATATTTTTTCAACTCTTCAGTCACATATGGTTCTTTGTGACCCCATGGACAATAGCAAATCGAGCCCTTCTATCCTCCTGTCTTGTTTCCGTGATAGATACACACACCTCCTGTCTGAATTGTTAGACTAAGATTTTCTGAGTGATCATGGATCTCGTTGAGCTAGTTTGTGGTATTCTAAGCCTAATGCAAGAGAGACAGCTGGGTGGCGCAGTGGATAGAGTGCCAGACCTCCCGACTTTCAGACGTGACTGAAGAACAGCTGACCAGAATTGTAGGAGTGGAGAAGGAGAACCCCATATGCATCTCAGAGTATTTGAAGGATTGTCATGGGGAAGAGGGAATATACACGTCCTTGTCCTGCTTGGAGGGCAGAAGTCAGAGCAATGGGTAGATTCTGGAGGGGGAGCACAGTGGTTTTTTTGGTGGGCTGCAAGCTCAGCATCAGGCACGGGGTATGTGACGGCCCCGAGAGCAGAGGTCATTCAAGATAACAACAACACTTGAGGCCAGCTGGGGTAGATGAAGTCAATATGGAAGAAAACGCCATTGGAGGCGATGGAACTTCTCAAACCTGGAGGGGATTGTTTGACAAGATATCTCAGGGAGGAAAAGAGAAATTGAATGGCAATTCAGTAAGTATGAAAGAGCAAACTGCCATCCTGGAAAAAGTCAGGAAGATTTGGTTCAGGTGTGGCTTCTATGTGCAGTCTTTTGGCTGTGTGATCTTGGATGCTTCCCCTACCCTGTCCTTACCACTTGAAGTGGCAGAGTAGATGTTGACCTTCCCAAAGACTACCTGGGACACGGAAAGGTTAACTGAGTTGACCTTGGTCACATAGCCCAGATGTGTCGATTTAGAATTGGTGTTCTCCTCTCGTTCTCTTAATCCTTTACAATCTGGCTTCTGAGCTCATTAATCCGCTGAAACTTTTCTCGGAAACTTCCAGTGCTCTCTTCACTGCCAAATCCGGTGCCCTTACTCAAACTCTTCTTTGAGTCTCTTTTCTCTTGCAATTGATTATTAGAGAAGTTTTTCTTTCTGGGTTTCCTCCTCCCTCTCTGACTGCTCCATCTCTGCCTCCTTTGCTGGATCCTCCCCAGATCATGATCTCTAATCATAGGGATCCCCCAGGGCTTTATCCTGGGCCTTCATCTCTTTTCCCTCTCTGCTATCTCGTGGAGAGCTCATCATGGGTCCAGTGATCACATAGATGCAGATGATTCCCAGCCCAAACCCCATGGTACCAACTTGACCTTTTTGGACCTCTCAAATTGGATGGCCCATAGGTGTCTCAAATTCAACATGTCCAAAACAGACGCCATTTCCTTTTCCCCTGAGCCCTCTGGGAGGGCGCTGCCATGTGTCCAGTCCCGATCATCCTGGACTTCCCACTGTCTCACTCTCCAAAAAACAAGCTCTTGCCGAGACTTGTCCATTTTCCCTCTGCAACGTGTCTTGAACCCCCCTTCTCTGCCTCTGCCCCACCCACTCCTTTCCTCATATCTAGCTCTTGGGGAGTCCGCCTGCCTCCACCCTCTCTCCACTCCAATCCATCTTATCCATCTACCAAACTGATCTTCCAAAAGTTCAGGTCTATCACATCACCTGTCCTACTCAATAAACTGAAGTGGCTCCCTATTACTTACTACACACTAACTTTGGGAGCTTCTATACCACTCTGTGAACCCATGCTGGGATTAGAGTTCACTTAGAACTCCTGATTCTTTTCAGATAAACTGCCCATGCCCAGGTCTTTGTCCTAGCCTCCAAACGTCATCAAGACTTCATCTCCTGCTCGGATCACTCATCTACTCTGCTTAAAAACCCCAGTGGCTTCCTATCGCTTCTAGGATGAAGTTCTTGGCAGTCACATCCCTGTACGATCTAGTTTTTGCCCACCTCCTGGAACTTGGGCTGCATTGCCCCCCTTCCCATATCGAAGACCAAACAACCTGGTCTCACACACGACACCCCCTCTCCCTTCCGTACCTTCCCTCTCGCCCTTTGCCCCCCGGGACGCCTCAACTTCAGAGCTCAGATCAGACAGAGCTATGGCTCAAGGGGAGTCTTTCTTACTACTTAGACTTAGCTCTCCCCAGCCTCTCTGCTCTTACTTGGCTTCTGGATGGTTGGTACTTTTGGTAATTAACTCCATATGAGTTGGTCTCCCCGCCTTAGTTCTCGCCTCAGGGGCAGGGACTGATTTCTCTGTCTCTCTGCCCAGCCTGGCACTTAGCAGGCACAATGCACCGTCCCTAGCAGTGGTTTAACCTTCCCATATCTGAATTCCATATGCCAAAGCCCAATGCCCAAGACTGACCTCAGAAAGGTCTTGCCCCGTGCGTGCCCCTAGCAGGCATGGGATGGCCTCTTGCCCTGGACACATCTCCTCACCCCTTTTATATTCCAAGCTGAAGCCATCTTCTTTACACTAGGACCAAGTCAGGGCAGGGCCTGACTCAGGCTAGTAAGGTATTAGTCGAGGTTTGATGTTGGGATGAAATGAGATGCTCATGGATCACCCAACAGTGAACAAAAGGAGGTTTACAGACATATAATATAAAGAGATTACTCTCTAAGGATGCCTTGGTCTCTTGCCTTCAGGGTAAAGGGAAAAGGGTCGTTCGTGCCCCTGGCATCCTACCTTGGGGTAAAGAGCAAAATATTAAACCGCCATGCACCTGGTCTGTCTTGTGGGGAACAACAGGAGCCCTATTCCACTTTATTGAGGTCTCTTGTTTTTAGGGTAAGGGGATGTATGGCTGCATCTGTAAATGAGTATACTAACTACCTTGACTTGCTTGAACAGAGCCCAATTATCCAAGTAATCAAGGACTGGCTGTATTTACCAAGAAGTAGAATGGCTTGAATACCAATAATCCTTTGCTGTGACTGAGGAAAACCCAACTGAATGTGCAGAAAATCAGTAACTCTGAAACCCATTAAGATAACACCAGCTTTGGAGCAGACTCTGAGCCATTTGGTGGCTTATGGTCCTTCAAGAGACTGTGAAGATAAAGACTTTCCCCACTGTAGATTATGGGACTGTCAGCCACATCCCTTTGTGTGGCTTTTAGAAACAATCTTATCTCCAGAGATTCCCCCAACTTTAGCGGAGGTTCTCGGAACAGGCCGATCTGGGAGACAACTTCTTATCTTGTCTCTGTGCTCAGGAATTGTGGACTGCTTATCAGCAAGAATGTCTTCTGATTTGTGAATCAAGGGCGGCCGCTCTGAGAGCTAAAATTCTCCCTTGGGAATGGACTCCTTCGTAAGTCCACCTTCCCCCCAAGTTCCTAACCTTCTTTTGCTTAAAGGAACTCTTCTCACCCATTACCTGGTGCCCAGTTCATCAGAGCCCGGGCAGTATCCATGGTGCAGAGTGTGGTTTTTTTTCTTCCCTGCTTAAAACCTTTCTTTAATTTTACATTTTATATTTTAATTTTATATTGTCTTCCTCTGGTTTTCTTCCCTCTAAGAAAAAGGGGGATTTAAATTTTGAGAACTGGCCTTTTGTGTTCTCCGACATCTTTTCCTTTGAGGGAAAAAGAGATCTAATTCCCTCAGAGACTCTGCCTCAGTTTACAAAGAGAAATGCCATTAGTCAGAGGCAGCCAGGGGGTAGAGTGGATAGGACACAGAATCTGAAATCAGGAAGACCTCAGTTCAAATTGTACTTCACGTGCTTCATAGCTGTTTGACCTTGGGGAAAGACCCTTAACCTCTGTCTGCCTCAGTTTCCTCAACTGTAAAATGGGGGTAACAATAGCAATGACCTCACAGGCTTGTTGTGAGTCTTAAATGAGATGATATTTGTAAAGCATTTAGCAGAGTTCCTGGCAGATGATAGGTTTGTGATAAACCCTGATCTCTTTCTCTACTGGTCTTGCTCTCCCGCTTTGGAAGGAAGGGGAGAAATACCAGTGTCTCCCTCCCTTCTACCTATTGCCTGACCGTTTCCTGGCTGAGAAGGAAGAAAAGCCCTTCCATAAGCTTCTTCCCAATAGTTCCTTGCTTAACACCAGGTCAAATCTTTCTAAGGATGTATTACCATGCACCTGAATTCATTCTTCATAATTAATAAATACCCACTCAGTCACATCATTCCCATTCCAGGGTATTCCAGAAATTCTAGTCCTGGCTGTCATTATTCAAACCCCATTGTCCACCACTGCTCATCCTTTATTCCCAATTTTATTCCAACTCAACTCTCCTTTCCCTCTTGTCCTGCTCTAAAGCTATTCACCCCGTCACCCACCGTGCTCTCGGAGTGCCTGTTCCAGAGATAGGAAACTTGCTTTCATCTCAAGCCTTTTCCTTGCCCATTCCTTCCATCTTCTGGCTCCTCCCTCCTGAGAACTCTCTCTTGATGAAACAGATTCCTTGACCCCCCTTGCAAACACTCCTTGCTCCCCACGGCTACTTCCAGGTTCTCTCTCTACCAAGAGGACTCAGCGACTTCTCCCCTTCGGAGGTTCACACTGCATCTACCACTCAATCAAAATCTGGTGAAGATGTTGTCGATGGATCTCCAGGACATTCACTGTGTTTCCTCACTGAGTTCAGTGAACCTAGCTCACAACTTTTCTCCCTTTCCCATTTCTTGCCCTTGTACTAGGGGACTTCAACATGCAAACGGATGCTACCTCAAACATCCTAACATCCCAGTTCTTCAACAAACATTTCCCAAGGTCATACCCCTGACCCTGCCGCCACCCACAAATGCTCCCCTTCCATGTTCATGAGCTCTGAAATTTCCTCATCACAATGTGTGGTCATTACTCATCTTCCTTGGCCTTTCAACCCCACTTGGTGCTTAGTGAACTGGGGGGCCTGTCCAGCCAGAAGGGGATTTCCTAGTGTCACTGGAGCATTGAGGATAGCACTGTTTCTAACGGCTGGCCCATCTTCCCATAATGCCTGCTGCTTGAAGGGGGGATGGTCTGTGGCAAACTCATTTTTGCCCTGATTTTGAGCTCATTGTTGAGTCTAGGCTATGGCAAGTGGTATTTCATTGTTGCTAGAAATATAATCAGGAAAGCCAGGGTGAAGGGAGCTTTTTTCCAAGGGTTGAAATGGTAGTCGTGTATTAGGGTAGGCTTGTAGGCTCATACCACCTACAGGCTTCTACTGGGTCCAAAACATATCGCCCCCGTACGGGCCCTTGGATTGTTGACACAAGCCTTCCCTTGACTATAATATGGGTCTTTTCCTGCCATTCATTCCCTCCCACTGGGGCACAGTAAATACAAAGTCCCATCCTGACTTCAGTCAATGGTTTCTGAATCTAAGAGGTCCGCTGGAGGGGGATGTTGATGCTAGGGGTTCAGGTTCTGGGCCTATATGGAGGTGAGGTCAGCAGGAGCCCCAATCACAGCTTTGGTTAGCAATTTACAGATGTAGGGGGAGGGAGGAGACCCTTCTACTGAACCGTGAGGCTCTGCAGCCAAGCCATTTCCCTGGGGTCCCGAATCACAGCACTGTGCTGGGCAGGAGACTGGGAGCAGCTGCTCAGCTGAGAAGCTGTGGGTTGGGCAGTGGTTTATGAGGGAAGGGTATGAGTGCAGGGTTCTCTCTCACTGAAGCACGAAGTTTAGTGACCCGGCCTTCGTAGCACCAGGATACCTGAGTTTTGTCCAAGTCTCATGAACTAAGATGAGGTAGGAGCCTGGGGTTCCGTCTTGGCTTGTTAGTCAACCAGCAGGTTTGGCTGGATGCTATCAGGAAAGGAAAACTCCGGAAGTCCTTACAGGAAGCTTTCTTAGTGGTACACTGGCACAGCAGCACTGGCAGTCAGGGAGTGGGCTGTAAGGCCTGGACACAGTGAGGTGTAACAGCAACAAAACCAGGGAAGGAGGGAGGCACAGCTTGGGGTTATCCCATACAGAAGGTCAAGTGATCCCTGTGGGTAGAGGGCCACAGTCAGTGGGGAAACTCTGGGTGAGGTAGAAGACCCTTCAGCCCAGAGGGAACCTGCTGACAGGGTCTGGCTCGGCTCCCCGGCTCCCCCGAGGGTGCTCGGCCTTCCTGGGTCAGGGGGCAGTGACGACCTGTGCTGAGATTGGGGCAGAGGGAGACCAGGTGGAAGTGATACCAGGTGGCAACCTACATACAGTAGCAAGTTGTTTGTGTGGTCCCATGTGCTCAGTGTTGCTTTTGTTCCATTATATAAAGGGGAAAGTCCTTGGAATAAATGGACTCCATTTTCCCACCATCCTCGGGAGTCCCGCCTCATCACTTCTCCACCAGGAAGGTGGATTTTAACCACCCCGGTGTGGGGGCTCTAGAAAGCAGGGCACAACGAGAAGTCATCCAAGAAGCTGTTGCACAGACTATGCTAAGAGATCACATCTAACTAAACAACCTGGGGTATTTCCAAAGTGTTTTTACTGTGGAAGGAAAGGTTACATTACTCATGACTTTTTTTTTTTTTTTTTTTTTTTTTTTACAAATTTTTATTTTCTCCAGTTAGATGTAAAACAATTTTTTTTTACATTTTTTAAAATGTTGAGTTCTTTGCCTCCCCCTCCCCCACTGAAAAGGTCCTTGTGAAGTTTTGCAAAACATTTCCACATAAGCCATGTTGCAAAAGAAAACATCGATCTCCCTCTCTCCCCCCCCACCAATAAAAAAAAACCCCTTCAAGAAAAAAAAAAGAGCATGTTTCAATCTGTATTCAGACACAATCAGTTTTTTGTCTGGGTCAGGACAGCATTTTTTCACCATGAGTCCTTCGGAGTAGTCTCAGATCTTTATATTGCTGAGAATAGCAAAGCCACTCCCAGCTGATCATCCCATCACTTTGCTATCACCATGTACACAGCACATTCCACTTTCAATTCAAGGAGGATTTTCTGAGAGCATCCTGCCCATCATTTCTTCGAAAACAATCTTATTCCTTCATCATCACCATGCTACCATAAGCCATTCCTTAACTGATGGGCATCCTCTCAATTTCCAATTCTTTGCCTTGAGAAAAGAACTGTTATAAATACTTTTATGCATATAAATTATATTTCTTTTTAAAAAATCTCTCTTCAGATTCATGCCTGGTAGTACTATTGTTAGGTGACCTATTTGAAGAGAAAAAGGGATCCTAGAAATCAGAGATTTGTTTGAAGTGTCCCCGAAGGAACAATTATGCAGGAGAGGGAAGAGATAAGGGCTGTGGATCTCAAAGATAAATTTAAGTTGAATAATCTTACTGATAAATTATCTAAGTAGAAATTGAACAAGTGCTAACTGACTAATTGAAGCTGAGTGTGGAAATACATTTTGATTTTTACTCAAAAGCCCCTAGGTGGTCAGATCTCTTCCTGCTTTTTAAGCTGAAACTTTAATTGGAAAATGATCTTTAATACCAAAAGTTTATGAATTCAGGTTTGATTTGATTCCCAAACTAATATTTATAGATTATGTTTAACTATATCTAAGCATTTAATTTAATTTATTAATTTAATAATAATTAACAACAATATAAAGTATATATTATATTATAAATTGTGTAATATACAATACATTATATAAACATAATAGGGAGCAGCTAGGTGGTGCAGTGGATAGAGCCCCAGCCTTGAATTCAGGGGGACCCGAGTTCGAATTTGGTCTCAGATACTTAACACTTCCTAGCTGTGTGACCCTGGGCAAGTCACTTAACCCCAGCCTCAGGAAAAAGGAAAAATAATAATAATAAATTTATTAATTTAATAGGGAACTACCTCTGTCCATGCAATATATCTGAAATCGGGACAATGTGTTAGAACTGCAAAATAAGGTGGTTTTTTTTTTTTTTTTGTCATTTAAAACACTTTGATCAAGGTTTTCCTATCATAACCTTAAATACAATCATTTTAGAATTCCAGCAATTTATGTTTAAAATATATATTACCATTGTAAAAGCTGTTTGCATAAGTAATGATGGTGAAAATTGTAAGAGGAGCTCTCTTGATTTATGAATTATTAAGTGTTAATTCTCTCTGGAAACAAACGAAAGCATGATTTTTCATTTGGAAAACTGTTTTGTAGGCCATAATGGGCAGTGCAGGTTTTTATCTTTCTTTTCAAAGAATGAGGGAGGTAGTAGATCTAGTAGTTTGATTTAGTAGATAACACCTGAATTATAGCTAATCACACAACAGGGTATACGTCTGGTTCTTAAATTAATGAATAGAATTACCTAGGTTAACATTAACTTGATAGTTGGGGAAGATAGCACAGTAGGTGCATTCTGGGAAATGTAAAGGAAAGTTGTATAGTCCACATAATGGGTTTGAAAGATTTGGAAGGAGAAATAAGGGCTAAAGGGAAAACATGGAAGGTAGATAAGCTTGGGGATAAATGGGGGACAAAAGCCAGTATCAAGGCAATGTGCTCCAAAATCCCTCTTGTCCTTGGACAATTGATCAGGTACCCATGTGCCAGCTTCAGATGATATAAGCACGTTGAGAGGATGTGAGGGAAGTCTTGACTAAGTAGGTAGACTAAGAATGGAAATTTTGCAGCTTGATTAGAAAGCCCATAGAGAAGGCTATAGAGGATTAGGAGAAATTTGATAATCAACAGTATTTCTAAGTATCTTACTTAAATTTTCTTATATACAGTCACTTTAAAAATCTCTGATAGTGGATTAGCTGGGAATACCAAATCCCATACTATGACAAGCTTTCAATAAATAGCCCTTGTGTAAAATATATACTAAATAATTTAAATTATGAATTGAGAATTTATATGATAGAATTTGGAAAATAGATCCAGGTGTAATTGAATTTATTCTGGTCTCATTTTGAGTAAAATTTACTATTATTATTATACTATATGGATCAGGAAACTTGTTTGCTATGTGATTTTAAGCCATTACCCCAGTCGTTTGATTTAGTAATGTGTATAAATAAAGTACCTAACATTATTTTGATAATTCATTTTATTAGAAATGTGCTTGAAAAGTAAATTCTTCCTTAATTCTTGTGGGTTATGGATTTAATTTTTTTTAATACTTTTCTTTTTTTATTATATAGCTTTTAATTTACAAGATATATGCATAGGTAATTTTTCAGCATTGACACTTGCAAAACCTTTTGTTCCAACTTTTCCCCTCCTTCCCTCCACCTTCTCCCCCAGATGGCAGGTTGACCAATACATATTAAATATGTTAAAGTATAAGTTAAATACTATATATGTATACATGACCAAAGAGTTGTTTTGTTGCACAAAAAGAATCGGACTTTGAAACAGTGTACAATTAGCCTGTGAAGGAAATCCAAAATGCAGGTGGACAAAAATAGAGGGATTGGGAATTCTATGTAGTGGTTCATAGTCAGCTCCCAGAGTTCTTTCGCTGGGTGTAGCTGGTTCAGTTCATT
Source organism: Sminthopsis crassicaudata (assembly GCF_048593235.1). NCBI lineage: Eukaryota > Metazoa > Chordata > Mammalia > Dasyuromorphia > Dasyuridae > Sminthopsis > Sminthopsis crassicaudata. Next base: position 81,885,101 of record NC_133623.1, on the reverse strand, counting down.
ACTGCTCTATTGGAACTGATTTGGTTCATCTCATTGTTGAAGAGGGCCACATCCGTCAGAATTGATCCTCATATAGTATTGTTGTGCTCCTGGTTCTGCTCATTTCACTCAGCATCAGTTCATGTAAGTCTCTCCAGGCCTTTCTGAAATCATCCTGCTGGTCATTTCTTACAGAACAATAATGTTCCATAATATTCATATCCCACAATTTACCCAGCCATTCTCCAATTGATGGGCATTATGGATTTAATTGTTGAAAAAACAGATGTAAATGTTTAAAAAAAAACCTCTAGAAATATAGAAGATAGAAGTACTATGTAAATATTGGAGATGGTAAAAAAAAATTGGTGTTTTGATCTGTGACCATTATAAAGTACCTTAAATTTTTCCTTGTGCTATTCAGACCAAGAATTATTTAATTAGCTTCTTCTGTGAAAACTGGAAATTTTCTGCCTGTGGAAACTAATTCTTTAGGTCTCTTTTTTGCTTGGGCCAAAACCAGTCATTCAACTAGAATCTTATAATATTATAAGCTCAGTATACTTTAAGCTAACCTAATGTTATAACAGGTAGGAATTCAAACCGTGAAACTCTATATGTGTTTTCTAGCATTGTTTACATAAAACTAAGTTCATGTTGATATTAGAAAACTTTTTGTTAAGTTATACCCAGCTTGAAACTGGAGTGCAGGAGGGAATTGGAAGGTGAATGCTTAGGGCAGCTCCTTCTCTGGAAAGCCTCAATAAAGACAGGTAACAGAACCAGGGACTAAGAAGTGATCCGACTCTGAGGGAAAAGGAAAAGAGATTATAGAAAGTTGGGAACTGTTACCATGTGTCTTCTTTTGAAGTGCTAACACTTGATGGGCTTTGGAGATTTAATTCTTACCATTATTGATTATAGATTCAGATTTGATTTGGTCTGAAATCTGTCCTGAAGGAAATCACAATGTGGTCTGAGCGTATTCTCCTATCAGGATATTTATGGTAAATGGTAAATTCACCATATTTACTATGGTAAATAGAAAATATAAAAGACATTTTCTATTTAGCATTAAGAAATTTATTAGCCATATGATCTCAAGCAAGTTACTCTACCCCTATCTGTTTACCTCAGTTTATCATTCTGTAAAGGGATAATAATAGCACCCACTTCCCAGGATTGTTGTGAGAATCACATGATTGTAAAGTGCTTAACAAGGTACCTGGAATAGAGCAAGTAATGTTAACAAATTAAATAAAAACACTAACTGATAACTGTCACTATTATTTCTTTAGATATGAAATGCTTCATAATGGATAACTTTATATAGGCTTTTAGATTTGATCAGCATACACTGACAATGGTGAGGATATGATTTCACGTTTTTGTAGGACGTATTCACTTGAATTGAGGCCATCTGATTGACAATAAGTTTTTGTTTCAAGTTTCAAATAAATAATAGTTTATAGTATTGTTACATTTGCAAATATTGTGAAATTTGGTAAACTATTGTATCGGATGCTACTAGAAAGGCAATTTTTCTTATCATCTGGATGTAGTTAGATTATGAATTGTATTGTTAAAAGAAGGTGAAAAAACTGGGTTGGAAACTATGAGGCCATCAAACCCTGCTGGTCATGTATTGTGATCTTCTGAAATATTGCAATTTAAGAAGTTACAAACGTACAAGTTTACTTATATTTGTTTATTTTTATTGTTGTCTAGATTAGGTTTATTTATTGGCAATCACTTCAGTAACTTGAATCCACAGATATAAGCAATATATAATCAGAAAATTGCAAGTAAATATATATTAAACATGCAAATTTCTGTTCACAAAGGTCACAAGCACAGGTATATTAATTAGAAATGTGATTCTGGGATTATAACCAAACTTTTAAAATGCAGATGTGTAAAATTACATTTAAAGAATATGAAAAGATGATCTACATACTTCAAAAATTGAAAAAAATTTGCATAAATTTAAAAGGAAAACATTTACAAATCACACATTATCACTTCTGGATTGGAAGAGTATTCTTTAAATCATTAGGAGTTATTACATAAGTTGAATTTAATTAGGTGTGTTTTTGGCATTGCTTTACTTAGAAAACGGATTCTCCTCCACATTGCAAACACTTTTTGACTAGAGGGGGTTGGTAATTAGGGATTTATTTTGTTTATGGCACTTTGGGCATTAATTTGTGGTACTGAAGACATTTTACACTGATTCATTCTTAGATTTAAGGTAAGAGATAGTTATCTGTCAGGTTAGCTATTGCCAACTAATTTATTTCACAAAAGTCTAGTGATTATTTTTTTACAGCAGCATAAATTTTAAGCTGTTTCTGGAGAAAGAGAAATGCTTTAAAAAAGGAACGCTTAAGTAAAAATCTTTTTTTATGATTTTTAGATGGCCTGACAAATTTTGTCGGCTATTTTATTGCAACAAATTGATGGTATTGATAACAATTGTTCCCAGTCCTACTGTGATTACTAAAACTTTACTGTTTGAGTTGAAATCATTTTGGGGGTGAGGGAAACACCCTGAATAATCTTTTTGAGTTTTATTCTTAGGTTTGTTGTGTTCTTGGGACACCCTTAAAATGAGGGTTCAAGAAAAGTATCAGTGATCAGCAGTTTAATGGGAGTATCATCTGGGATCTAAGACTCATCAATCTCTGTCTCTGGGAATAAGGTATCTTGGGAAGGTTAAGGCTGGATTCTCAATTTTCCCATACAAAAAAATCTATCTAACTATGCTGGGCTACTTATACTTATGTAGGGTTTTAGAACCAGTACTCCTGTGTTAAATTCATGTCCTTATTTCTTCCTCTAATAGCAAACCTCTTTAAGGCCAGATAAGTTATACTTTTTTATGATGAATCTCATTTATCAATGAAAGATTATAATCAATACTCCTGGAAAATTGAATCCATTCAAACCTAGTTCTCATGGGAAATGTTGGGAGAAAGACTCTTGGCATGGGCTGAAGTGGGATTCTCCTGACTCAACTTCCCATTATGTATGTTCTCTTAAATAGAAAACATCTATCTGGATGACTTTAAGTCTGGCTCAAAGCAATTGACTGTCTATATGTCACTGGCCTGGAATTGACATAAAGCAATGTCCTGCTTCTTCTTTTATTGAAAATTGCTATCATCTAACTGTATAAATATGTATACATATTTTGTATTTAACATATACTTTAACATAGTTAACATGTATTGGTCTACTTGCCATCTGGGGGAGAGGGTGGGAGGAAGGAGAGGATAATTTGGAACAGAAGGCTTTGCAAGGGTCAATGTTGAAAAATTACCCATGCATATATTTGTAAATAAAAAGCTATAATGTGATAATAATAATAAAAATTTCTGTAGTGTTCGGGCTAACTTTCTGGAGGTCCTTCGGATGGGTCTTGGTCTCAGCAGGATAGACACTGTAAGAATGATCAAGAATAGAGTTTATTCTGGCCCAGTCTTGATCTTAGTGCAGGAGGCATAAGAGCCACCATGAGGCTGGTCAAAGATAGAATGTCTCTCTTCCAGTTCTTCTTAGCCCTTATATACTTTATTGTAATTACAGCATTACAGCCTTCTGATTATATGTGAGGTAGAGAACCATTGTATCACCATACTAAGTACTAAGTATATATGTGAACTAGGGAACCGTTATCTCATCAATTCCCATGAGTTAACACCTTGTTTCAAGTATACTTCTCCAGAGTTCTGGCCCTCTACAAATTTCTATCATCAGCTATCCACCAAAATTAAACATTATCTTTATCTCATAGGTTAATATTGCTGGCGTGCTTCTGAGATACTATAATGAGAAGCAGCTGTAAGATTCCAGTTATTTGGCCTTGAATTTCAGTCCTTTAAAAAAAGCATAGTTTTTTTCCTTCCCTTTTTACCTTTTTATGCTTCCCTTGAATTCTGTATTTGAAGATCAGATTTTCTGTTCAGCTCTGGTCTTTTTATAGAAAATAAATGGAAATCCCTTTTCCCCTGAAAGATAATGCTCAGTTTAGCTGGATAGTTGCTTCTTGGCTGCAGTCCAAGTTCCTTTGCCCTCCAGATTATCACATTCCAGGCCCTTCAATCCTTTATTTTTTTTTGTTATAGCTCTTTTAAAAAATTTTTTTAAATAATATTATCCCTTGTATTTGTTTTTCCAGATTTCCCCCTCCCTCCCCTCAATGACAGGTAATCCCATACATTTTACATGTGTTACAATATAACCTAGATACAATATATGTGTGTAAATCCCATTTTCTTGTTGCACATTAAGTATTAGCTTCCGAAGGTATAAGTAACCTGGGTAGATAGACAGTAGTGCTAACAGTTTACATTCACTTCCCCGTGTTCCTTCTCTGGGTGTAGTTATTTCTGTCCATCATTGATCAACTGGAAGTGAGTTGGATCTTCTTTATGTTGAAGATATCCACTTCCATCAGAATCCATCCTCATACAGTATTGAAGTGTACAGCGATCTTCTGGTTCTGTTCATTTCACTCAGCAACAGTTGATGTAAGTCTCTCCAGGCCTCTCTGTATTCCTCCTGCTGGTCATTTCTTACAGAACAATAATATTCCATAACCTTCATATACCATAATTTACCCAACCATTCTCCAATTGATGGACATCCATTCAACTTCCAGTTTCTAGCTACAACAAAAAGAGCTGCCACAAACATTTTGGCACATACAGGTCCCTTTCCGCTCTTTAGTATTTCTTTGGGATATAATCCCAATAGCAGCAATGCTGGGTCAAAGGGTATGCACAGTTTGATAACTTTTTGGGCATAGTTCCAAATTGCTCTCCAGAATGGCCGGATTCTTTCACAACTCCACCAACAATGTATCAGTGTCCCAGTTTTCCCACATCCCCTCCAACATTCATCATTATTTGTTCCTGTCGTCTTAGCCAATCTGACAGGTGTGTAGTGGTATCTCAGAGTTCTCTTAATTTGCATTTCTCTGATCAGTAGTGATTTGGAACACGCTTTCATATGAGTGGAAATAGTTTCAATTTCATCATCTGAGAATTGTCTGTTCATATCCTTTGACCATTTATCAATTGGAGAATGGTTTGGTTTCTTATAAATTAGGGTCAGTTCTCTATATATTTTGGAAATGAGACCTTTATCAGAACATTTACTTTTAAAAATATTTTCCCAATTTGTTACTTCCCTTCTAATCTTGTTTGCATTAGTATTGTTTGTACAGAAACTTGTTAGTTTGATGTAATCAAAATCTTCTATTTTGTGATCAATAATGATCTCTAGTTCTCCTCTGGTCATAAATTCCTTCCTCCTCCACAGGTCTGAGAGGTAGACTATCCTCTGTTCCTCTAATCTATTATCTCCCTCTTTATGCCTAAATCATGGACCCATTTTGATCTTATCTTGGTATATGGTGTTAAGTGCGGATCCATATCTAATTTCTGCCATACTAATTTCCAGTTTTCCCAACAGTTTCTTCCGAATAATGAATTTTTGTCCCTAATGTTGGTATCTTTGGGTTTGTCAAAGATTAGATTGCTATAGACGTACCCTTTTTTGTCCTTTGTATCTAATCTGTTCCACTGATCTACCGTTCTATTTCTTAGCCAATACCAAATGGTTTTGGTGACTGCTGCTATATAATATAGCTTTAGATCAGGTACACTTAGACCACCTTCCTCTGACTTTTTTTTCATTAGTTCCCTTGCAATTCTCGACCTTTTATTCTTCCATATGAATTTTGTTGTTATTTTTTCTAGGTCATTAAAATAGTTTCTTGGGAGTCTGATTGGTATAGCACTAAATAAATAGATTAGTTTGGGGAGTATTGTCATCTTAATTATATTCTCTCGGCCTATCCAAGAGCACTGAATGTCTTTCCAATTATTTAAATCTGACTTTATTTTTGTGGCAAGTGTTTTGTAATTTTTCTCATATAATTCCTGACTATTCTTTGGTAGATGGATTCCCAAATACTTTATACTCTCAACATTTGTTTGGAATGGAATTTCTCTTTGTATCTCTTGCTGTTGCATTTTGTTGGTGATATATAAAAATGCTGAGGATTTATGTGGATTTATTTTGTATCCTGCCACTTTGCTAAAATTCTGAATTATTTCTAATAGCTTTTTAGCAGAGTCTTTGGGGTTCTCTAAGTATACCATCATGTCATCTGCAAAGAGTGATAGTTTGATTTCCTCATTTCCTACTCTAATTCCTTGAATCTCTTTCTCGGCTCTTATTGCCGAGGCTAGCGTTTCTAGTACTATATTAAATAGTAATGGTGATAGTGGGCAACCTTGTTTCACTCCTGATCTTACTGGGAAAGGTTGCATCCTTCAATCCTTTAAAGCAGAATCTGGTAGGTTCTGGGTAATCCTGATTTTGGCTTCTCGATATTTGAATCGTTTATTTCTGGCTACTTGCAGTATTTTCTCCTTGATCTGATAATTCTTGAACTTTATTATATTCCTTGAAGTTTTCATTTTGGGGTCTCTTTCAGGAGGTGATTGGTGGATTCTTTCAATGGCTATTTTACCCTCTGATTCTAGTATGTCTAGGCAGCTTGATGATTTCTTGAAAGATGTTGTTTAGGTTCTTTTTTACATTATGGTTTTCAGGGAGTCCAATAATTTTTAGATTGTCTCTCCTCAATCTATTTTCCAGGTCAGTTGTTTTTTTGAAATGTGTTATTTTGCATTTTCTTCTATTTTTTCATTCTTTTGGTTTTGTTTGTTGATGTCTCATTGAGCCATTCACTTCCATTTGTTCAATTCTAATTTTTGGCAAATTATTTTCTTTAGTTAGCTTTTTTTTAATCTCCTTTTTCATTTGACCAATTGAACTTTTAAATGAGTTGTTTTGTTCCTTGGATTTTCTTCCATTTCAGAAATTCTGTTTTTCAAGGAGTTCTTTTCTTTTTCCATTTTGCCAAAACGATTCTTTCAGAAGTGATTTTCTTCATACATTTTCTGTGTTTCAATTTCCAGAGTTCTTTTTTCCTTTCCCCATTTTTCTTCTCTCTTTTAAAATCCTTTTTGAGTTCTTCTAAGAGAGCTTTGTGAGATGGAAATCAATTCATATCACCCTTTGGGACTTAATTTGGAGATGTTTTGCCTTTAGTATCCTCAGGATTTGAGGTCTGTTCTTCTCTGTTCCATAAAAGCTATCTATCATCAGAGCTTTTTTTTTTTTTTTTTTTTTTTTTTTTTTTTTTTTTTTTTTTTTTTTTTTTGCTGAGGTTATTGGGGTTAAGTGACTTGCCCAGGGTCCCACAGCTAGGACGTGTTAAATGTCTGAGACCAGATCCAAACTCAGGTCCTCCTGACTTCAGGGCTGGTGCTCTACCCACTGTACCACCTAGTTGCCCCCCCCCTTTTTTTGCTCATTTTTAAAGGTTGAGGTCTGCTCTTAAGGCAAAGGGGAGATTATCCCACACTTCTGCTACAGGTGACAGTGGCTTCTCAATGCCCTGGGGCCACCGCTGCCAGCTTCATTCCAGTGCTGGGTGGGTGTGGCCAAGTCCCACATTATGCTGGGGTTCAGAGGCTCACTATTTGCCTTCTGAGGTTGTGTTGGATCACTCACAGCTAGTCTGCCGATTCACTGGCTTCTGAGCCAGGATAGAATAGCAAACACTGCTGTCATTTGGCTATGGTCTTCCCTCGAGATTTCCCTAGCATTTCCCCTCTTGTCCCTGGTCTCCCTGCACTGCGCCTGTGCTGGCCTGCAACACCCCCTCCCCTAATTGGCCAACTGAGACAGACTTTCTTGAAGTTCTTCCAAAATATTTTTTGCTGTAAATTTATCACACTCCAAGTATTTGGGGCTTCTGTCACTCCAAAGCCTTGATCTGGTATTGATTTGAGGGAAGCCAGGAAAAATTCAGACAAAGAGCTGTCCACTCTCCGCCATCTTGGCTTTGTTCCTCCTAGAATCTTAGTCCTTTCTATATTTTGAACAACCAAGTAGTTAAGTATTTAGCCTTGTCTGCTCTTACTAGTTACCACCAGCCAGCACCACCCCATCTATATGTGGAACCAACAAATGGAGAAGTTTTGAATACTGTGGGTAAGTTCTCATATCTTGGCACTAAACTTTCCAGTGATATCTACACTGATAATGAGATTGACACTCACATTGCCAGAGCTAGCTTGGTTTGGGAGGCTACAAAGGAAAGCGTGGGAGAAAGATAGACATTAGCCTGACTACCAAACTGGAAGTCTACAGAGGCTTCGTGCCGACCTCATTGTCGTGTGCCTGGGAAACCTGGTCAGTCTACCAGCGCCGTGCCAGGAAACTGAATCGCTTCCATTTGAACTGTCTTTGGGAGATTCTGGAGATCACCTGGCAGGATGAGGGACCAGACACTGAGGTCTTCTCTCAAACTGAACTGCAGAGCATTCTGACTGCTGCACAGAGCACCGCTCCGCTGGGCTGGCCACATTACTCAAATACCAAAAGTACACTTGCCAAAAGGACTCACACAGGGGAAGTGCTCACAAGGTGGTCAGAAAAAGCAGTACTTGCAAGGACACCCTCATGTCTCTCTTAGGAGCTTTAGAATTGATTGTATGACATGGAAGACACTGGCACAGGACCGGCCAGCATGGAGTGCCCTCGCCAGAGAAGGGGCTGTGTTCTTGGAGCAAAGCAGAAGTGAAGCAGCTCGGAAGAAACATGAGATAAACAAATATAAAGACTCCATCCCAAATGTTCACATGGATTCTTTGCAACTTTACTCTAACATAGTGATGCCATCTTGGTCTTCTTTGAGAATGAAGGACAACTAATTCTCATATAAGAGAAACTTCTTTAACTTCTCACAATGCTATAGAGATAATTAGGTGATGATGTAACAAAGACTTAGGAAACCAAAATATAATTCTGTTATTTAGTGAGGTTAATATCCTGTCTTCATTCTGTATTAACGAAAAGGATTTCATCACAAATTGGTTATCTTGAAAGAAGAATGGCTTGGACTCTAGCTTGTACATGCCTTAAAGAAATATCTAATTAAAAAGAGAGACACTTTTCGTAGGAGTTACTCATTTGAGCATGGCTAGAAATCAAAAGTGCTTGATTAGAAACAATTTAATAAGTACTATTCTTAAATTCTATTTTTCCACATTTCATTCCATCTTTTGCTAAAATTGTATTTAACATGGCAACTTTTGAGAGAAATCATGAGTTCAATTTATAAAAAGTGTTATGTTAGTAGTTCCTTAGCAGAATCTCGTCCTTCTAATGGGAGAATGAACAATGCTGTGTCAAAATTAGCTTCCAAATTTTGATTTGTATTTGAGTTTCTTGAATCTCTAAACATGACCATTAGCTAACCTAAAAATGCAAATTCTCTGGTCTGAAAGGTTCTAAATTTGATTTTCTGATAGTAAAGACATATGGGTTGAACTTTCATTAATTGATCTGGTTAGTGGCAAATTTAATTTAAAATTGTGTAAGGCCAATTCTGTAAGGACTTTTTCATGGAGAAGGGGATTTCAACAAATGACCTGAACTGGAGAAATCACTTGGTTGGAAACTATTCTGAAATACCCCCCAGACCCAAGGGCTGCACCAGAAACAAACAGCTCTATGTGATGAGACTTCTGAGCCCTAAATGAACAATTTTCTTTTCTTTACTATTTACTTTTCCTGATGCACCTTTTATCTGTAACAAAGGGGACTGGCCCCTTTTGGCCATCTCAAGGCATCAGTTAAACTCTTTTCTTTTCCTCTCACATTGGGGTTCTTATAAGCCCCAGACTTAGAAACTCTTCATAAAGTGTTTGTCATATCAGTTAGTGATTCACTGAGAAGACTGCATCTCTCAATAGAATCAAATAGCGGTATGATGAAAATGATGATACACTCTTCCAGGAATTCTTTTGGGGCCTGAGACCAATTCACATTTTTCTTTGAGGCTTAGTATATACCAATTTTGACTTTGTTGTCAAATTCTTCTTCTGAGTTTGTCCAAGGTAGTAGCTTTCAATATTCAGGTTCTTTTTTTTATTTTTATTTTTATTCTTTTCTTCTTTTCCAGTCCATTTCTTGACTTTTAACTTTCTGTGTTAAAGTTGGGCATTGCTCCTGGGGTGGAGGGGGCTCTGACTCAAGCTTCAAATTTTTTCTGCATCTGTTTTCAGAGCTATTTCTGGGGATCTATAAGTTTTCAGTTTTTTCAAGGTAGGATTATTTAAGGAGAGGTATATTTTCTGTTCTACTGGCCTGTGCTCTTATCTGTGAGTGACCACAACCACTCTTTTCTGCTCTGGCACTTTGACTATAGTCCCCAATTCCCTTGTGGCCACAAGCTCTGCATGTTAGTGTTGTTCCTTGCCCTGGGCCTGTGACTCAGGGTTGCAACCTATATCTGACTATGGGCCATACAACAAAAAGAGAGAACCCACTCCCCCCAAAGTGTTTGTATTCAGCCAAAGGAATGATGAAACAGCAAATGATTAATAAGTATGGGATCAATTTTCAGGTAAGACACATGGGATACTTGAGGTAAACAATTGTGAGAAAACTCCTTGCATCCAAACTCCTGGGATCTGCCTGAGTTTCTGGTCAGCGTAACCTAAGTCCTTAGTTAAAGGTCTCTTGGTGGTTGTTGTCTTTCATTCCTGAAGAGGTCCAAAAAGATACTGCTAAGTTGGAGTCAAGGTACAGTGTGCCCAACTGGGGCTGATAAGACCAATATGAGTCTGAAAGGCTCTACGAGGGATTGGGAACAAATAGTGCACATGAACATTTGGAGTGGAAATAGCTTTAAAGAAAGTACTGTACCTTATGTGCAATCTGTTTTGCACATAGAGTGCAGCCCCTTCTTTAATGTGGGTACATCATGCTGAATGGTCCTGTGCCAGTGTTTCCTGCATCTTCTGATCTAGTACAAAATTTTTCAAAGACCTCGAGAATGTCCTTGAATCACTTCTTATTCCATCCATGTGAGAACTTGCTTACTTTGTGAAAGTTCTTTGTAAAATAGTCTTTTAGACAAGTGTCCATTGGTCATTTGACCAATGTGACCAGCCCATTAGAGTGATGCTTTTTGCAGTAGAGTTCGAATGCTGGGCAATTTAGTTGGAGAAAGGACCTCAGTGTCCAGTACTTCCTCTTTCCACGTGATCTTCAGAATCTTCCAAGACAATTCAAATGGAAGTTGTTCAATTTTCTGACATGGCGCCACTGGACTGTCCGGGTTTCACGGGTATACAATAGTGAGGTCAGCACAACAACTCTGAAGCCCTTCGGATTGCCTCTTCTCTCCCACACTTTCCACTGAGTTAGCTCTGGCAATATGTATGTCAATCTCGAAATCTATGTGGACAGCCTTGGAAAGTCCACTGCTAAAGCAAATGAACTTATTCACAGCATTCAAAATTTTTTCCATTTGCTGTAACTGATGGCTCCACGTGTAGATAGTGCAGTGCGGCCTGGTGAAGAACCTCAATTTCTTGGTGCTAATTGTGAGGTAAAAATGGTATGTTTGATGCCTTAATTCAAGCATAAATTGGATGTAAGTGAGGCAGAAATCATCAACCTTAATCTCTCTTCCAGAATCATTAAAGTCCAATGGCAAGACAAAAGTCAAGATGATTGGTGGTGACTTGGGATACAGTGGATGGCCTGGAATCTTTATGTCTAACCAAGTTCTAAGAACTCCACAGTGCCTGCTTCTGCTGCCTTCATGGCCATTGGAACAAATTGTTCTCCTCCACTCATTCAGCTGAGGAAAGTCTTCACATCCGTGGAAAAAGACGTTCCCTTAAGGCACCAGCAGGTTTGAGGCTTCTCTGTTATCCCCTACCTGATTTAGCCCATCTGTCAAAAATTTACTAAGTTGTGGCCAGTGTGCATGCTCCAGCTTCTTGGAGCCACAGATGAGAGTTAGATGGCAGGTGGAGACCAAAGGTAGACGAGAAGCCCTGACGGTGGGCTCGAGGCGGCCTTCACGCCAGAGATCTTACCTGAGACCGGTACATCCAAAAGTGGTAAAGACCATGCCTGGGTGAAGGGGCAGGTCAGTTCTCTGAGAATCTCACAGTTGTGGATCATAGCATCTGAAGGAGTTGCAGGGCAGCCTTTGCTGACAGGGATGTTGGGTACTGGGAATGAGATACATCGAGGCAGAAGGAAGAGGAGGGAGGTCAGACAACACAACAGCCTCTCAGTCAGAGAACTCAGAGAAAGCAACTGCCTCTCGGTCTCCTTGTATCATCATCATCCTCTCACATGAAGCGATCCATTCTACAGGTCTGAGTTAGCCTTCCAGCAGCCACTGGCACATGGCTCCCAAACCACAACACAGTAGAGATGGTCCAGCTTTTCAGACATTCAGGCCTAGGTTCAAATAAGGCAATACTAGTTTTCTCACAATTCTCATAATCAAATAGTTTTCTCACAAGCCAGAAATTATATAGGATATATAGTAGCAAGTGGAAAACATTTAAGAAGCTCTGGTCTAGGAGACCCAGAAAATGTCTAGTTTCTCCATTTGACCATGAGGTCAATAATCCTCTGAGAATATAGCTAGTCTGGGGACTAGAATCTATCTTGATTTCTTTTTACTAGCTTTCCCCCCCTTTTTTTTCTTGTTTTCTGGTTATATGTGCATATTAATTTAATACACATTTCTTTATAAATTAAGTTGGGAGAGAAAATCAGGACAAAAGGGAAAAACCACAAGAGGAAAAAAAAAAAAGAAAAAAGTGAACATAGCATGTGTTGATTTATATTCAGTCTCCATGATTCCCTCTCTGGATGCAGATGGCATTTCCCCCCCAAAGTTTGTTGGAAATTGCCTTGGATCATTGAACAGCTGAAGAGAACCAAGTCTTTGATCATCACACAGTCTTTCTGTTATTGTGTACAATGTATTGCTGGTTCTACTTATTTTGCATCAGTTCATGTAAATCTCAGGCCTTTCTAAAATCAGCTTCTTCATCCTTTTTAATAGAACAAAAATATATTCCATTACTTTCATAGACTATAGCCATTCCCCAATTGGTGGGTATCTACTGATTTCCGATTCTTTGCCACCACAAAAAGAGCTGCTATAAACATTTTTGCACACATGGGTCCTTTTCCCTCCTTTATGATTTCCTTGGGATACAGACCCCGTAATGGCACTGCTGAGTCAAAGGGTATGTATTTTGCTAGCCCCTTGGGCATCGTTCCAAATTTCTCTCCAGAATGGTTGGATCATTTCACAACTCCACAACAATATACTAGTATGTCACTTTCCCAACATCCCCTCCAACATTCATCATCTTTTTTTCTTATCTTAGACAATCTGAGAAGTATGAAGTGGTACCTCAGAGTTGTTTTAATTTGCACTCTCTAATCAATAGTGATTTACAACATTTTTTTCATATGATTATATATGACTTTAATTTCATCATGTGAAAATTGTCCATTCATATCTTTTAACCATTTATCAGTTGGGGAATGACTTGTATTCTTATAAATTTGACACAGTTCTTTATATATTTTAGAAATGAGACCTTTTTCAGTAACACTGGCTGTAAAAAATTTTTCCCCAGCTTTGTCTTTCTTGTTTATTGTTGGTTTTGTTTATGCAAAATCTTTTTAATTTAATGTAATCAAAGTTGTCCACTGTGAATTTCATAATGTTCTCTACTTCTTCTTTGGTCATAAATTCCTCTTTTCTCTAACGATCTGATAGGTAAACTACTCCTTGCTTTCCTAATTTGCTTAATGGCATCATCCTTTATGTCCGAATCACGTACTTGTTTTGAGCTTATTTTGATATGGGGTCTGAGATGTAGGTCTATACCAAGTTTCTCATATATTATTTTCCAGTTTTCCCAGCAATTTTGTGAAATGGTGAGTTCTTATCCCAGAAGCTGGAATTTGGGGGTTCATGAATACTAGATGACTATAGTCATTTATTATTGTGTCATGTATAATCTAACCTGTTCCACTGATCCACTGCTCTATTTCTTTTTTTTTTTTTTTAGTTTCCACTTCTCTCTTTTGATTACATCTATTTACTTTTCTTTTTTAATTAAAGCTTTTTACCTGCCTTTTAGAGGAGGGGCTGGGGGGAAGAAGGAAAAGATTTGGAACAGAAAGTTTTGCAAGGGTCAATGCTGAAAAATTTTGGATGATTCTCTAAGCATATCATCATATCATCTGTAAAGAGTGATCGTTTTATCTTATTGCCCATTCTTATTGCTTGTTTACTAGCTTTGAAGGGAGAGAGGTCAGAATAGAGGGTAGCTATCTGATGGATGACTTCTTCATCTCTTTGAAGGGTGGTGGGGAAAACAAGTCTGGCTGTCAGGGGCTTCCTCTAGCAGAGCACAAATTCTTGAGCTAATTCATGTTCCCACTCTGTTCCTCTGAAGTGAAGAAAACCTTTCAAATTTGTTGTAAAGGTGACCTGCTTTCTTTACTCCAAGTCTTTTTTTTTTTTTTTTTTTTTTTTTTTTTTTTTTTTTTTTTTTTTTTGCTGAGACAATTGGGGTTAAGTGACTCGCCCAGGGTCACACAGCTAGGAAGTGTTAAGTGTCTGAGATCAAATTTGAGCTCAGGTCCTCCTGACTTCAGAGCTGGTGCTCTATCCCTTACGTCCTTCTTGTTCCAATCTTCCTACCTAAACAGCTGTATTGGGTTTGGCCACTTTGGCTGTTCCTGCTCTGCTGTGCTCTGGTGGCGTTATTCCACTCACAGCAGGGGGAGAGACAATGTTGTCCCCTTGAGGCCATGTAGTCATGAAAGCCTTCAGTTCTTGACCTATATGTTTATTCTTTTCCATTTTAGGTGAAGGGATTGGAACCACCAATCCTGTGAATCCCCCCAAATCAACAGGACTGTAGCCTCGCCTCTTTTCAGAGTTCAGGTTTGCAGGTAGCACAGCATTGCTATACTGAGGACCAAATAGTGGCTTGGGACTAGCATCCCGAAGAGCTAAGATGAAGAATCATCAAGCAGTCCCAGCACAAGTGAGCGTGAACAAGGTGAATGCAATTGACATGGGAATCATGCCGAGGGAACCCACTTGGCACTGGGAGCAAATGCTTGTAGCTTTGTTCTTTTTGCATCTTCAAACTAAACACCTGTCAATCAGCTGATGTGATTGAATGGAGCTGGATTGCTTCTTACTGACAGCTAATAATGGAACCCAGCTGGTGGGGGCATTAGAAAAGAGACATCGCACTACTTTTGTCACATACAGTTGTCATCCACATGTCACTGCCTCTATTAGAAGGCAAGCTTGAAGGTGGGTTCCATTCTTTTTGCATCCCCAGCACTTGGCAAAGTGCCTGCTACTTTACTAGGTGTTTAATAAACTCAAGCCGCTAGGGGGCGCCACAGGGCACAGAGTGCTGTCTATAGTCAAGAAGACTGGCCTCAGATACTTCGTGGCTGTGTCTCTGGGCAAAGCACTTGGCCACCGTCACACTTCCCGTTTATCTGTAAACTGAGCTGGAGAAGGGAAATGGCAAACCACTCCAATCTCTTTGCCAAGAAAACCTCCAACGGCACCCGACTGAACACAAATTCACAATGCTACAATCCCTGCCCTTTCTAGAACGTGGTCCCCATAACTTAACATAGTGCTTCCAATTCAAAAAGAATGCCCCAGAACAATTATCTCCCAGGTCCTTTCCTCTCCATGTGCTTCAAGAACATTTTTAATTTTCTTAATAAACTACTGACCCATAGTGCATGGATGGCCCAAAAAATACTCAGAATCTCCTTTGACAAAGATTTTTAATCTTCTTTTACATTGTCAAAATTGTCCTCCCCCATCCTCTCAAAAAGTCATCCCTTATAACAAGAATTTCTTAAAAGAAAAAGCTATCAGCAAAACTAACATATTGAATAAATCGGAAATCGCATCACCTATCTCCCACCTCTGAAATCCGGTGGCAGGGGTTTGCAGGAGGCAATTTCTCACATCTCCTTTGGGGCCGGGCTTATTTATTTATGTATTATAAAACCATTTCTGGAGTACATGATTTCTTGGTTTTCCCTTTTTATGTCACTACAGTCATGATGTATTATCGTTCCCTCAGTTCTGTTTGCTTCACTCGTCTTTCTGGGCTTCTCTGGATCACATCTGCCATTTCCTCTAG
This sequence comes from Sminthopsis crassicaudata, assembly GCF_048593235.1. Lineage (NCBI taxonomy): Eukaryota > Metazoa > Chordata > Mammalia > Dasyuromorphia > Dasyuridae > Sminthopsis > Sminthopsis crassicaudata. The sequence continues at coordinate 81,869,004 of NC_133623.1, read as the reverse complement.
CATCATAACGTTCCATTCCATCGGCAGTTTCGCTATGGCCCGGTTAGTGGACGTGTTTCATTTGCCACTCTCACCAAAGTGCTGCCGTATGTATTTTAAGTGTATATGCCTATTCATGGAATCCCTCTTCTATCTTCTTCGGGCAAATTGCCCCTGCAACTAGCCCGCATGCCCATCCCCGTAGCCCTCCTTGAAGGCTGCCCAGTTCCAGCCTCCACTTAAGTAGCAATCCCTGGAGAAGTGCAAGCTCTTTACAACCCAGCTCCAGTTAACTATCTGAATGTATCCCCCGGTATTCTTCATACACCGAGGCTTGCTACCTCCCACTTCTCTCCCTCTACCAAGGCCACGTACCCACCCGTGGGTGCTTTCCCTTCCCCTTAAAACACTCAAGATTCAAAGTTGGGCTCAACCAGCCTCTGGGAGGCCCCTCCCTTTCCCCACCCTTCTGATGCTAGCATCTACCTTACGTGCCATTATTTTGATTTATTCAAACTTTAAAAAAAGATAAGTGCTTGCGGAGGGTGCTTCCCTCCTCTTGCCGAAGATACAAGCAACCCCTTTGCAAGTTTAGGGGGCCCTCTGCCTCCTTCTTTTAGGTCTTCCTCTACCTTCTCCATCACAATCCTCTCTTACTGATTCTGGCTCTGTGCCTTTCCTCTCCATTTGAAGAGAAGGCCCGGAGAAGTCTACTAGTAATGTCAGGGGGCAAAGGCAGGGACGGGACACGATGGGAGAGACCGTTTTAAAGCAGCAGATGATTTCTACACTGTTAGCAGTGAGTGGAAGGCAAGCGGGTTGGGCTGTTGGAACACCAGCCGCGGTGTCAGGCCCAAACCCAACGGACTGGCTCAAGAGCAAGCTAAAAGCTGCCTTTGTTGTTTCTTGTACAGGCGCTCTGTCCCTCCCCTAATTGTAGCCCAGGGCCAAGAGGACATGTCAGGAGCCCCAGCTCCCCTCCCCAGAGCAAAGCCCTGCTCCTGGGTCACCAGGCCCCTCTGCGGATGGTGTCTATCTCCTTCCCTCAGAACATAAGCCCCCCGTAAACAGGAAGCGGCTTCCTTCTGTTGCTGTCCCAGCACTCACCACTTCCCTGGGGACAGAGAGAGCCAGCGAGAACATTTGGTTATTCATTGGCTCTCTTGAGGAGGAGGTAGAGGAAAAAGCAGATTCAGAAATGAAGGAGACAGCTACTTTTTGGTCTGGTTTTTCCTTTTGGAAGAAGGAGTGGCCAGAGAAGCGGAAGGCTTAGTGAGGGGCCTCTGGTCCCTGCCTCTTGGCCTGGCCGCTCTAGCTGGCCGAGGGAAGGAGGGGGCTCAGATGTTGCACATGGGGAGCTTGCCCCAGGGCTCAAAGCATCAGTGATAGTGCTGTGTCTGCCCCGGTCCACAGGTGATAGGACGGTCCAGTGGCTGAGGGAGGGGAGGAGAGCCCGCAAGGACCTACAAGGCAGGGACCGAGATGAGGCCGGAGAGCCTCGTCCAGTCTCTCGGTGGAGGGCAGACAGAAAGGAGAGCCCCTGCTTCTGGCAAGAGCCCTGGGAGCCTCCCGGAGGCACCCCGTCTGCTTTCCCAAGAGCTCTCCTGTGCTGAAGTTCAACAAGGCTGCAGCTTTTTGGCAAGAGAAAGCAAGGCACGGGGGGCCCCTGCAGGGCTGGGACACAGCCTGAGGTTTCCAGGAAGGGGAGAGAGCTGTGGGGAGAGGCCATAGAGATGAAAGAGCCCAAAGCAGCTGGCTTCTTGGCAGGTTCCCGGCCCCTCCTGGGGGAATCTCAAGGTTTTCCAAAGCCTCCCAGGCCAAAGACCACCACCCATTTCCTCCCCTCCCTCTACCCTCAAACTAAATCACTTTCTGCCCTTTCCCGTTCCCAGGCCTCAGATGCCATCTGGCAAATGAGCAGGGGAGAAAGGGTCCCCAGAGTCCATGAGGACCGCCCTTTGGGTGGGCGTACAGGTCCACACTAATGGCTTCTCTCTTATGTCTCTCTTGGCTGGGCTTTGTTGCTTGGCCCAGAAAAGCAGATTTCTAACTGGGGGCGCCCATCCCTCAAGCTTCGGGGATGGGCTCCTCCCTAGCACCAAAGCAGACAGTCCCTCTGAATGCCCATCCAGTGGACGGCATAAATAGGGTCTTGTGGGTCCCTAAGGAGGTCAAGAAGGAGAGGCACAAGGGCGACAGCTGATGCCAGTGTAACCTCTCCATGGGACGCCCTGTGATCAGCCCTGCGATCACCCTTTGGCTCCTGACCCTGGAGCCAAGCTAGGGAATGGGAGGGGGATGTGCTGAGACCAGAAGAATCCAGTCTTGCACCGGGCCTTGACGTGTGAGTGGCCCGGCACCCCCGGGTGGGAAGCACCCCCCTAGCGGATGTGGGCCATCTCCTCCAGAAAGGGGGTTTTCATGCAGCCCGTGCAGAGCTGGTCCATCCAGAGGGGGGCCTCGTGCTGCAGAGGAGTGCGCCGGGGAAAGAAGGTGTAACGCAGATCATAGTTGAGCAGACAGCTGATGGAAGCCATGTAGAGGTCTGAGAAGCGGCAGAGCCGGCGAGAGAAGTAGGTGGGGTTGTGGCAGGTTCGAAAGATGCTGCCGAACTGGGGGTTGAACAAATTCTTGGTGACGGCCCTGGGAAAAAGGGGAGGATATGAGAGCACCCCATGCGGATGGGGCAGGCAAGGCCTGGGGGCGCCATCTTTCTTTCATCTGCTACAGATTGGACTCTTGACAAACACAAAGAAATCGGATGCTGGAGATGACACCCAAACCTCTGCCATCCCTCTAGGATGTAAGTCTGAGGACTGAGGAGGTTTCATTTAGGTTTTTTAGGCCCAGCATCTAGTGCACCACCCAGTATCTGGTACACACCTCCCCACCCCAAGGATGGAGAAAGCGGCGTCGGGATGGAAACCGCGTCCCCAAGCCGTGCACGACCAGTAGGTCTTGGGAGGAGAAAGTCACCTCCCGCCCTGAGGAAGTCCAACCGATCCCATCCTCCCCCAGCCCCAGATGCCCTGGCCTGAGAGTCTCAACACACCTCATCTCCTGCCTCTCCTTCATCCAGTCCTGGAGCACCTGCTGGGACTCAGCATCTCGAAACATCTGGGCAGCAACCAAAAGGAACACATTCCTTTTCAGTCTCACCATATTCCAGAACCCTAAATGCCCATCAACCTCTGGATGATTTCGAGGCTCAAGAAAGGCTGTGGCTACATACGAAGGGAGAGGGAGGTCCTAGAAGCCCAAAGGCCATCCCAGGAGCCACTTCGGGTTGCCAGCACTTACCGGGGAAACATTTTAAAGTATCACATGCAGCTTCTAGCTCCACTTCCACCAGTGACAGAGAGGTCACTAACCTGCATGCGTTCCAGGAGGCCAGTGAGGGCCTGCAGCCACGTCAGTGACTGGGAGTACTGCTCTGTGTTGACAATCTTGGTCTCGGTCTCCAGCTCTGGCACGATGGCCCCAGTACGCCAGCCATGGCGAAGCATGAGGTCCTTGGAGAAGGCAGCAATGAGGTAGAGTAAAGAACAGCGTGATGAGCACAGCTATGGCTTTCCCTTGGTGCCTGTCTGTGCTCAATGAATCTGCCTAGCAATTTTCCCATAAATCCCTGAAAGGCTGTGCACGCAGCCCCTAGTGTGAAGCCCCCCTCCTTCTTCTGGCTCCCTAAAAAGACTCACTGCCAGATCACTGTAGAGATGGTCACCAAAGTAGAAGACCTTGGATCCTCGCCAACCAGTCAGCCGCAGGAAATCAAATAGGTTTCCCTAGGAATGGAGCAGGAGATGCAGGTTCAGGGAGAGGTCAAAGTCGGAGGGGGAAGCACTTAGAGAAGGAGAAAGATGATTCACCGGGCAGCACTGTTCTGCCCTGAAACTCACTGACTCTTAACCTCCCTTAGTCCTGGGAACCCTGGTACTCTGCACTGAAATCATGGCAGCTTGCTTCTTTTTTTGTTTTTGTTTTATCTTACTCTTTTTAAAAATAGTATTTCTTTCCCAATACATGCAAAGATAGTTTTCAACATTCACTTCTGCAAATCCCTCCCCAAGCTAGCAAGCAATCCTGTACAGATTAAACATGTGCAGTTCTTCTCAGCATATTTCCAGTTATCGTGCAGCACAAGAAACATCAGATCAAAAGCAAAAAAATGAGAAAAAAAAGCCCAAGCAAATAACAACAAAAAGATAAAAGTACCACGTAGTGATCCACATTCAGTCCCAACAGTCCCCCACGTGGATGGCATCGTCGATCCCAGGTCTACTGGAATCATCTCATTATTGCAAAAAGCCAAAAGGGGTCGAGGTGTGAGAAGTGTGAGAAATCCCTCACCCCCTCTGAGGGCAGGCAATGAGGCATACAGTTCCTTGGGACCTTTCTGAGACTCCCAGGCTGGGCTGTCGCCAACACTGCGTCTGCTACACCGGGGATCACCAGAGGTGACCGGAAAAGGTTGGAAACCCCGCGCCTGCTCCAGCTGAGGGCCTGCGTCCTGAACGCTGGAGCTAGTTCCCGCTCTTTCCCTCTCTGCCTCCCGAGCCCCAACCTGAGTCTTCCCTCTGAGTAGGGCCTGAAGCTATCCACCCCAAAGCATCAGTGCGGTAGCCTCTCGCTCCCCTGCAGAAACGAGATCCAGTGCTTGTTGGCCCAAGGGAAAGAGCTGGCCAAAGAAACCTGAAGCACCCGCCGGGAGAAGCCGGCCCCTGGGCTCCAGCTGGGAGGGAGGCTAGGGTGCTCGCGAAATAGAGGTGCTGAGTGATCCCGGCACACCACGCAAGCACGTGGCGAGAAGCAGGAGCACCAATCCAGGCCCCTGGGACAATGGGGAGAGGTCTCACCTGCTTGTACACCTGGCCCTTTTCCAGCTTGACGATTTTATCCCACTGAAGGTCTCCGTTCTCATCCAAGCGGCGGAAAGGTCTGCCGGAAAGAAAGGAAGCTGCTCAGACACCCGGGGTCTTCCTTTTCCTCCTGGGATGGGAGGCTCCCCCATACTAGATGCAGCTCCAGAGCTCGGGCCACTGGGCTAGGGGCTGCCCAGCCTCTTATGCCCCTCTCAAAGACAAAGCACACTCCTCTCTGAAATTTGTGTTGGAGGGATGCTTCTGCTGGGGGGGGGGGGGGCGGCAGCTCTGCCAAAGACAGTTGCATTCATTCTGTGCTCGCTACAAAATCCGCGACCCCCGTAGCATTTGGTGAGGTCATGAACACGGTGGGGGTATAGAGGGCTCCAGATGTTGGAAGCAGGTACATGGAGGAAGTGGGTGTGTAAAAGTGAGAAAGCATATCCCCCCCCCCAAAAAAAAGGAAACGAAAGGCCTTTCCACAGACATGTTTTATGAATGTTTGTGGATGTCAGTGAGCTGGGAGGCTAGTGAGTCTAGAGAGAGAAAGAGAGAGAGATGGAAGGAGAGAGAGAGAGAGAGAGAGAGAGAGAGAGAGAGAGAGAGAGAGAGAGAGACAGAGAGAGACAGAGAGACAGAGAGAGACAGAGACAGAGAGACACAGAGAGAGAGAAAGAGAGACAGAGAGACAGAGAGACAGAGAGACAGCGAGACAGAGACAGAGAGACAGAGAGAGACAGAGACAGAGAGACACAGAGAGAGAGAAAGAGAGAGAGAGAGACAGAGAGAGAGAGACACAGAGAGAGACAGAGACAGAGACAGAGAGACAGAGAGAGACAGAGACAGAGACAGAGAGACAGAGAGAGACAGAGACAGAGAGAGAGAGACACAGAGAGAGAGAAAGAGAGAGAGAGAGACAGAGAGAGAGAGAGAGAAAGACAGAGAGACAGAGAGAGACAGAGACAGAGAGAGAGAGACAGAGACAGAGACAGAGACAGAGAGAGAGAAGGAGAGGGAGAGGGAGAGGGAGAGTGCACGCCTGAGGCCCAAAGGAAATTCCAGAGCCTGGGAGTCTGGGCCCCTCCTGGCGAGGCAGCCCTGCTTTGCTGTGTGGATGAGGCAGGAGGAGGCTGTCCTTCATTCTTTTCCCCAACACTTAAAAGCAGAGAAGGGACTTCCTTTAGGAATAAGCAGGAGCACAGGAAGCCAGGGAACGCTGGCCTAATTCAGATTTAGGATGCTTTTGTTTGGCCTCAGCCCAGGGAACACGGGAACCAGGGAAGTGTGGGAGGGTTTCCCAGCTGTATTTAGTCAAATCAATGGGAGGAAGGGCCAAAAGCCCAAACAAAGGGCCCCCGGGGTTTGGATCAAAAAGATGAGCCGTCTCCAGGCCACAACAGTGCCCGGCAGGAGCAGCTCAGACTACCTAGGACTCCCTGAGAGGCTCCCCAGGGAGCAGCAGGGCCCCAGCAGCCCGGGTCTTCTTGCCTTAGAGCAGACCCTGCTCTCTTTCAGTTCTCGATGGTAGGCTCTCAATCCCCTTCATTACTAAGGCAAATAAATAGTGCTCAACAGAGAACAAAAGAATAGCCTACAAGGAAGCCAGGAAGAGACACACACTTGTGAATATACTTTCTTCTATGACTGTACATGCTTTTTTGAAATGGAAATTGCCATATATTTTGAATCCTCCCTGCCGTTCTACTGGGCACCTGACGATTTACTTGTTTTGTTCTGTTTTTAAATTTTCTTTTTCTGTCTTTCCTTTTTCTATTCTTATTTTCTTTGTTCAACAGCTTCTTATTCTATTTTTTAGTTCAATAAATATAAAAAGACATTTGTAAAAAGGGGAAGTGGAGTTGGCCTATCAAGGACAAAGCTGGGCCTCCGGAAGCTCCCAAACAGACGCTGCCCCTCTAAGGACACCTTCATCCCACCAAGGTTTCCAGCAAAAATAGAATTCCAAGCTGAAGGCTTCATTTGTAAAGCGAGAGTGGCCCACCTTTACGGCAGCATGGCCCCCACCCTGCACCATCGCCCTGGTTTGCAAAGCAGTGATGAAGCATGAGGGACAATGTGGAGCTTTTCTGCGGAACTCCCAGAACGGGGGTCACTACTCGGAGCTGGACAAGTCCAGACCAGTCTCCAATATTCAGGGAGCGACTCGATTCTACATTTGGGATGAATGAACAGATGAAAGCCAAATCATTTATTATAAACACTGAACTAGGTACCAGCTGATGCGTTAAGTGCTGGCGATGCAAATACTAAGCAGGGAGGCAGGCCCTGTGAGCTTCCCTCCTAACAGAGGAGGAGCAAGGAAGTGGGGACAGGCCCATATCATGAGCAACATGGTCTGGAAGCGACGTGGAGGCTGGCTCTAAGCAACATGAGACAAAGGCGTCTTCTCTGACAAAATGCAACAGAAGAACCTTGGAAAGCCCATTTGTAGACACTGTAGGTCCTTCACTGTGTAGCAGAAAGAATACTAGGCTGGGAGGCAAGAGATCCGGGTTCAAGTCTCAGCTCCCACACTGACTAATAAGAGCCGTTGGCTGCTCAGTGCCTGCCCCAGTCAGCCTCACAGAAAAGTGGTTTGGGAAACCCCAAAGGGCTTATGGAATTGTGAATCATGACCAAAGAAGGAAAAGGTGGGTTCCGCCCACTAGGGCTAGATTTTATACTGCCTTCCCTCCCTCCCACCATTACACCCCAGGCCACGGGATCAAAGGAGGCTGCCCTCTCCGGCCCCACACACTTACTTGATGCCATCATTGAAGAAATGTGGCTTATCGGCCTGCACGATGACTATATCAAAGAAGTCGCGCCACTCCTTGCCCACCATGTACTTCATGCCTTTGTCACTAGAGAGACAGAGAAAAGGATGGAAGCTTGCCCTACAGGGTATGGCCCTTAGGACACGCTACAAAGCTATGAATCTGGGACCTGATATGGGGTGCAAGCAGGGGAAGAGGAAAAGCGTTCTCTGGGCGCCCTCCCCCACCTCTTTGGAGACACTCACACAAAGCTGAAGGGGCTGTTGGTGATGAGAAACAGCTTCTTGCCATTGTCCACCAAGCGGCGCAGGACGGCATAGGTCTCCTCACCCCGAAGTATGTACTTTTCTACCAAACGGACGCAAATACCGGTCAATGAGGCTGCCGTATCGCCAGTCAGGCACAATGTGGAGCTCTGATCCTAATCTAATCCTAAACTGGGAAGCCCCAGACACCGGGACACCAAACCTGCACGAGCCCCATCTCACAAGAGCTCCTTCCCTTAGATCGGCATATAATCTCTGGAGCAGGGGAGGAGAGGATGGCCTACGTCCTCCAAACCTTTAAAACCAATTATCCAGAGAAACAGCTCTTGATCATATTCACCAAGGAGAGAAAAAATACGTGTGTGCGTCCACACATGCACACGTAAGGGTTCCCAACACCAACGGGACTGGCATTTTTGGTAATGAAATGTGGTCCAATTCTCAACTTGCTCCTGCCCTACCCCCCCATGGGCATACACTCCCCCTCACTCTCAACTTCAACTTCAGGATTTCCCACACAAAGCCTGGCTACAAACTCACCCAAATCCTGGAGAATCCATTTGTACATCAGGCCTTTGATGTGGACATCCCTGATGGCGTCCTAAGGCAATAAAGGGAGGAAACTTCAGCTTTAGAAAAGACCATTAAACAAAACAATGACAGAGCAGGCCCATCATGAGAAGCAGAGGAATCACAGCTCCCACCTTAGGGAACGGCCCACGTGGCCAATGGACTCCGGCCAGCTCTTTAGCCATTATGCCATAATGAGCCCGGAAGGAAAGTACATCTCCACTCTCCAGGCTCATTTCAGATGGCAAATCTGAAGGCCTGCTCGTGGATCACCCCACTCCTTATTCCTAACTCATCAGCTACATGTGAGAAGGCAAGCCCCTTGGAAACACGAGGTGAGGCTCTGAGAATGCTCCAGAGTGCACACAGTCAAGCTCAAGAGGGGTTCTGGGAGCTCCACTGGCTGCTTCTCCTTAAAGGACTCCTGAAGGGGAGGATCTATCTGAGGACTGGAACCAAACTCTGAATCAGTGAGATGGTGTGGGGATTCTGCTCAGGCTTTAAAGAGATGAAACAGGGAGGTTCCCAGTTTATACCCTCCTCTGGGAAGAGAGGGGCCAGAAATCTGGGGAAAGTACATTCACCAGAGACAGAGACAGGGACAAAGACAGACAGAACAGCCTTCAAGGTTTCCATATTCCCAGAGGCTCCCAGAGAGCATCTGGGCAAGTAAAGAGCCCCCCCCAAAATGAAGGGAAGCAATTATTTGAATCAGACTCCTCTTGTCACCAGGGATGACAAAAACACTCGCCTAACATGTAAGAAGAACAAGTTCTTTGGGGTCCCCCAGGGCACAGAGGAAGGGGGTGGGAGGGTTACAAGAGGGAATGTGGGATCCGACAAATGCTCATCACCAAACTTCAGGGAGGAAATCCCTTTGGGTCTTGGGTGCTTTCCAACTGGGCCTGTCTGAATTTGGGGAACTGGGAATTCTTGGGATCTGTTCTCAAATTATACTCCAAAAAATGACTGAGGAACTCTCAAAGGGATCTGCTTTCAATGGCTCCCATCTATTGCTATTTACCATGCTAGAAAGGAAACACTTTTGTATCAGAATAAAACTGTTCTGACGGCGAAGGCCTCGTGGGGGTCCCTAGGCCATACTTGGAGAAGCTTCAGGTCCCAAATGGCAAGAGCACTGGGCTGGACCACCACACCTCCTAATTGTGGTGCATCTCAGTTTCCTTATCTGAAAAAGGAGGGCTTCAAACCCATTCACCTCTGAGGGCCCTTCCAGGCCGGAACATGAACAATCCAATGAGCCACTGTAGCTCCAGCTTGCGCTCTTCCAAAATACCCTGGGATCTGAAGTTTGGGACTTTTGATTCACCCTAGAAAAGACCCTACTTCTTGGCAGAGAGACAAAACCAGGACTGGTGGGGGGGGGAGGAAGCATCAAATTTATTGGAGTCAGGCAGGCTGCTCGGAGGCCTGGAGGAGAAGGGAGCAGTGGCAGGGAGCACCAAGCCTGGCCACAGCACATGAAGCTAGGAAGAAAAACCTCCCCCACCCTTAAGTCCCACTCAGCTCCTTCCTAGGCAGAAAACAGTGGAATCTTTAGCAGAGAGCTGCTGCCTCCCCAAAATGCTACCAGGGTGCGGGATGCCAACATACACAGTCCCAGAATTCCAGGGAATGTCAATTATGTTCCTGGCAGTAAGAAACACCAGTGGAAAAGTACTGGACACAGGGACGAGGAAAGGTGAGGGGTGAGAGAAGAGAGAGAAGGAGAGAGGAAAGAGGCTGGGGGTGGGAGAGACAGAAAGAGAAAGAAAGGAAGGAAAGGGAAGAGAGAGACAGAAAAAAGACAAAGACGGAAAGAGAGAGAGCAAAGGGGAGAGGGAGACAGAGTAAAGGGAGGAAGAGAGTGACAGAGAGGAAAGGAGGGGAAAGAGAGATACACAAAGAGACAGAAGGAAAGAGAAGAAAGGGGGAAGAGACAGAGAAAAGGAGGAGAGACAGAAAAAGGAAGTGAGGGAGAGAGAGAGAGACAGAAAGAAAGAGAGGAAAGAGGGAGGAAAGACAGAGAGAGACAGAGTGAGGAAAGGAGGAGAGAGACGAAGAGAGAGAGAGAGGAAAGAGGGGGGAGAGGCAGAGAGAGACAAAGAGAGGAAAGGGAGGAGACACAGAAAGAGAAAGGAAAGGGGGAGAGAGAAAGTGGGGGAGTGAGACAGAGAGAAAGAAGAAAGGGGGAGAGAGACAGAGAGAGGAAAGGGAGGAGAGACAGCAAGAGGAAAAGGAGAGAGACACAGAGAGACAGAAAGAAAGAGGAAAGGGGGAGAGAGAGGAAAGGAGGAAAGATAGAAAGACAAAAAGAGAGAGAAGAAAGGGGGAAAGAGAAAGTGTGGGGAGAGAGACAAAGAAAAAGAGGAAAGGGGGAGAGAGGAAGAAGGAGCAGAGAGACAGAAAGAATGAGAAAGGAAAGAGGGGAGAAACAGAGACAGAGAGAGGAAAGGGGGAGAGAGAAGGAAAGAGAGGAAAGTGGGGGAGAGAGACAAACACAGGGAAAGACACAGAGAGACAGAGAGGAAAAAAGAAAGAAAAGAAATGGAAAGAACTAAGAGTCCCCCTTCTCTGATGTCCCAACCTGTCCCTGTAGAAAGGAACTTCAGGTCACCTAATCCAGGCAGACTCTATATCTGAGCAAAAATGTCCCAACAAAGTGAAAGCTTCTGCTTGGAAACCTGATGAAGGGAAAATCCCCTCAGCCCCTTCCCCCCCTTGGGCTCCTGGTACTTGCCAACCCAAGTCTTGACTTCTATGTCTTTCCCCTTGCCACCTTGGCCGGCCCCTCCCAATGCTCCTTCCTAGAGAGGCACCAGGCCCGAACCCCAGCCTCTGGAGTCGCTCTGCCCACAAAAGCATGACGTCCTCACCTGGATGAGGAGAGCAGTGACTCGGGCAGTTTGGGGGCTTTGTATCCTTAGTATCTAGCACATGCATCGGCTGAAGCGGTAGCCTCTGCGAATGACATTCTGTGGGAGGTAGAAGTGAGGAACAGGCACCAAAACCCTCCACATCTCTCCCAGGACCCCTGCAGGGACCCGAGCTCAGCACGCTTCTAGGCTCTCCAAAGTAGCTGGGCTGTGGGAGAGGTTTGTGGGCCCTTCTCTTGTCTGCTCCCACAGAGTTCTGGGATCCTCTTTCATAAATCCCTCCAGACAGCTCCCCTGACCAGGTGAATGAGGAGGCTCTAGGGCTACAGGAGCCTCAGCCCATTCAGGATATCTTTGTGGAAGAATGCTCGGTGCCATCTACATGCACCCCCTCTGGCTTTTTAAATCCTGCTTGTTCTGGGTGGGCTGCAGTGATGGGGCTCTCAGGCCTGCTGACCTCGCTTTCTGGGAAGGCGAATCTCTCTGGTTATTGCGTGACTGAATTGTCTTCCCAATATTAATTTCCAATGACAACTTTGTGGGAAGGTTTCAAGCCCACCAATGACCCAAGAAAACAAGATGGAAACACTGGCTTTCTTCCTGGGAAGTCACCAAGCGCTTGCCTCATTGAGGGGAGGAGCTTTTTAATCAGAGGGATACAAGGGCGGGAGAGGGGCTCCAAAAAAGGCCCCTCTTATCTGGCTTATCTCTTAACCACCACATGGAGCTCATTAGGCAGTAATGCTTCTATGGCCTTCAAAAGCTCAGAGCTTCCTTGCCAGCTGTTTCTAAAAGATAAGTGACAATAGCCTCTGTTCAGGGTCCCTGCTGTCCCTCTAAGAGAAGAACAACTTGTTCTTTTCCAAGTTCAAATGAGGAAAGCTATAGGAAAGTACAAACTTATCTAGCCCTCAGCTACCACTCTGGTGGAAGAGATTTTGTCTCTAAAGGAGGGTAAGCCAGAACCTTCCATTTCTTCACCACAAAGCGAGATTAGGGAGGCTGACCCCCTGATCCCCAAATGCCCTCCATCCTTTCACGGACCATATCCCAAAAGAGGATCTTGGGCTCTTCAAGAATCAAGAGATACCGAGAATTTCTCCCCTGGCAGAAAAGACCAGCCTCTCTTTCCTTCGGGAAACCATTCCCATAAAGAGTAATCTTTATCTTCTAAGAGAAGTGAAGTGGAGGAGGGACTATCGAGAAGAGGTTGCGGCTCCAGTAATTCTGGGAGGCCCGAATCCTTTCCTCTCCAGACTTTTATCTCTCGGAGGCACTTTTTCCCACCCTCCATCTTCGCAGCTCTACTGTGAACATCTTAGTCTGGACCCTCACCTCCCTCAGCCGGATGTCTCAATAAGTCTCCTTCATTGCTTCCAGTCTCTTTCCTCCTTTATACCCTATGTACTCCTTCTCCCAAATGAATCCTCCTATTCAAAAATCTGGAAGGGTTCACTACTGACTAATAAGAAAAGAAAAAAAATCACAGACTTGAGAGCTATAAGCAACCTTCACAATCTAGTCCTAATCCCAAGGCAAAGAAATGAAAGTTCAGAGTTTGAACACTTGGAAGTCCTTGGCCTGGAACTGGAGGCCTCTCCAAATGGAGTACAAGAACCCTCTGTCTTTCTATATCCATACTTTGGTTCACACCACTGCTAATGGCTGGTGTGCCCATCTTCCAAGGCCCAGTCCACCACTCGAATGCCACCTCTTCTAGGAAGCTTTCCTTGATTTCCTTGCCAGAAGTCTTCTCTTCTTCCTCAACAGTTCTTTGCTGTTTTCCGTGGTCCTTGGGTGGCCATTATCCGAACCCCTATCGTGTACTGCCTCAGCCCCTTGACCTTCTCGGTTTGGGGATAGGCCCTGACATCTTTGCACACGGCACCTCCAATACAGCATTCACTGGTGCTTGGAGGAATGTGGAAACACTTCATTCCTCTCCCCTCCCCTCAGCCAGTCACTGTGTTCATTCTCCCTTCCTTTCCAATTTCATGGGCACTGTCCAAATTCAGGGTCATCAGCACCATCATTCAGGCCAGACTGGTCTAACAACCTCAAGGTGGGCTCCCCTACTAAGCGCTTATCTTGGGCCCTAGGAGGACCTTCATAAAACCACACTTAGCAGGTAATGATTTTGCTGACTTCTTCCCCATAGCCAAGTCAACTCTAAATTCATTAACTTCTCTCCCATCAGTCTCTTATACAAACCGAAGTCTTGGACTAGTCACTTCACTATTCTGGCCCTCACGCTGCCTTCCATATATATTCTGGGGCCTTTATTTCAGTTGGCCCATCTGTCCACCTGAACTTAAAACCCTAATCTCTCCTTTGAGGTTCTACTACTTCCAGAAGGCTTCAGCAAACACTCTGGCCCTTATGATTATCCCATCTTTTGAATGTCTGGTGCACTTACTTTCTATACCATAGCACCGGCACGTGCAGAATATACAACTTAGGAAATAACAGAAAAGGAAAAGAAAGTACGAGAAGCAGCGATATGATCTCTCCAACAGGATGCTACACCTTCAACACTGAAGAGCCACGGATGCTCAATCATGTGACAGTAGAGCATTCTCATGGTAGCCAGGTGCCATAGAGAAGAAAGTCACTACTCTCTCTGAGCTCTTGCCTCTAGGCCCAAGCCCGGAGATTGCTGCAAAAGAGACCTCATTCCACTGGTAGCCGTGAAATGACTGGAGGCTGAGGATCCAAAGCATTCAACAGCTGAGGGGTTATCTTTGGCTCCGACGGAATAGATGGAGCCTCAATCTCTATGAGCTTGCTCAAGAGCAATTCAGGCTGGAAACCCCCCAGGGAAGAAGACAGGTGTGTAGGAAGAAGCATTAATTACCGTGACATCCTTATAAAGGTGGATAGGGTCATAATCAATATCATTGGAAATGAAGAAGTCGTTGGCCACTGCAAGGAGGGTCATCTCAGGAAGGGAAAAGATGTCCATGAATTGTTTCACTGCTGGTCCCTGAGAGAGCCAGGACAAGAAGAGAGAGTAAGATATTTGGAGGAATAGGTGCTGAGTATCTTGCACTATAGCCCTGGCAAAGGAACAGAGCCAACAGATCCAAGGTAGGCGGCTTCATTGACAATTGCCCATTCACCCCGCTGACCCCCAAAGCTTCTGTTCTGACAACAGCTCCAGAAATGGCCATAAGTTCCAGCCCATCCAGTCTCTAAAGTCCCTGTTTTCGCGGTTGCTGAGTCAGTCAATGATGGATATATACTAGGCTCCCCTCACCACAGGCACCACCCCCAGCCCCCAAAGATTTTTCAGCTAATAAAGATGGATTCAAATTTCTCTCTCTCTCCATCATACCTGGTCACTGTTGGGGAACAAACTGGGCTGGCAGACACCGGTGGGTGTGTGCACAGGGGAGGGTGGTCTCCAGACCTGTCTGCCTGTCTTTAAGCAGCATGAACATTCCCAACAAGGTATAGGCTTTCTAAAACTCTAAGCTAGTTTAACACAGAGGTCCGGGGAGATGAGAATCTTACTGGAATAAGATTCCCTTGAGAAAGAGGCTTGACTAGGAAGCATCAGAACCAGATCTGTGATGTAACAAAGAGCTTTGGAAGTGGGAGAGGAGGTTTCAAATCTTGACCTCTCTCTCTGAGGAAAGGTGAGCAAGAAGATAACTAACTCCTGGTGTAAAGGCTTATGGGAAGGACAACAGTTGGGGAAAGTTCCAGTCTTTAGATTGTTTAGTTACAAAAGGCCAGAGATGAGTGAGCCAAGAGTGATCATGAAAGCTAATTTCCTACTGCCCCATTCACACGCTTTCCCTTTGGTTATTCCCAGACTTGCCCCCAGGAGAGGGAGACTCAAGTCTCTGTCTACTCACCTTGCCATAGAATCCGCTAACCTGGTGGAGGGGGATGTGGTGTGTGCCTTGATACAAGTCAGTCACTTCTTCATCTGGGACTGGCTTGAGGCCCCTAGGAGAGATGAAAAAGAACGAACCATGACAGAAAAGGTAAGCACCCAAGCAGAGGCCATTTGAAAGAATGGGACCCTTCCAGATGCAGATCTGCAAGCCTCTAATTAATGCTCAACCCGTCCCTGGTGTTCTAATGTGGCCTGTCCGATAATGAGGGAAATCAAGCCACACTGGGGAGAAAATTATGGTCAAAAGTCATCACCCCTTCCCAGGAAAAAATGCCCCAAACCAACCCACTGTGTTGGCAGCAAAGGGAAAGGCACTTCTGTCACTTTAACTAATTCCTCTGTCTATGGGCCCTGGGCTCTCCTATATGGAAGGCAAGTGGATAATAGAGTGCGTGAACGGGAGCTAACCTACACTAGTATATCCCAAAGTCTCTAAGACAAAACTCTCATCCACAAGACAAGGACTACATTTTCATGGACTCACTTTTCTAGATTTTTTTTTTTTGCCATTTGACAAAATTTCTTAGCCACTGTTGTGTCTACCTCCCTTCCCCCCCCAGCCAATCCCAGAAAGTCTTACCTATATACAGTGCCCAGCTGGATGTAATGGAAGGCATCGATCTTCATCAGTAAACCCTGAATATCCCAGTGGGAAGAGATTCAATAAATGCATAGAAAAACCACCAAAATTTTTTTTGAGGGCTCATTCTCATCTAGATACTTTTTTGGGGGGAGAGAAGGATGAAAAGTTGGCAAGTGGCACACCCAACTCCCACTAAGGTACTTGACCAAAGAAATCAGAGGGACTTACCTTGGGGATGTCATAATGCAACCCTCGGATGGCAAAGTTTGGTAAGTAGTCATATTTACGGATCCCTTCTGGATACTACAAAGGGAAAAGAAGGGAACAATTATCTGCAAGAGGAAAGGCAATGGAGGAGGGATGAGGAGGCACTGCTTCAATATCAGTCTCCAAAAATGGCACCTCAAGACAAGCTCTATCTAGTCTCAGTTCAAAGACGTGGCGCCCTCAGCAGCATGTCAGCCATGACTAAGGACAGTTAATACTTTCTCTCTGTAGAGTCTTCGTCTGTGTTCTAGAAACCAAAGCTGAGGAGGCAGGAGGAAAACAACAAAATGAAAAGCATTTGCCCTCTGAAAATTTCCTTAAGGGAAAATACCAAAATCACTTCACAATTCAATAGTTAAACCTCTTCTTAGACTTAAGAGGCCCTGGTCAGTTGTTTTAGAAGGTGACAGTGTTGATGTCAGAAGCGTGTACACACACACACACACACACACACACACACACACACACACACGCACACACACACACACACACATACACACACACACACACACTCCCTCACACACTTCTACTTCTCATCCCTATTTTTCAGATGAAGAAACTGAAGCTCAGGGAACTCAAAGTGATTTGCTGTGTTTGAAACAAACCAATGTCAGAGCTGGGATTTGCACCCAGGTCTCCTTGTCTCTACTTCTTCGGTGCCACAAACATGTAAGTAGCCCACAGGGCTCCTGAGAACTGGCCTACAAAAGTTCATTTTGCTTCTATTTGGGGAGATTAAATAACCTCCTCCCTTCCCTGTACCCCTCAAAATCAAACCAAACTGGGCAACTGGCCCAACACAAATTTTGTCATCAGGCACCTTAAAAATCAATTTAATTCTAAAGAGCAGCTAACATGTTATTCATTTTTTTCATGTTTTCTTTCTTTTTATAGTATTTTATTTTTCCAACTACGTTCAAAGATAGTTTTCAACAATTCACCTTTGCACAACCTTGGGTTCCAAATTTTTCTCTCTCTTACCCCCCCCCCCGTTTTCCCTCCCCAAGACAGCAAGCCATCGAATATAGATTAAACCCGACATGTTATTTATTAATCAACACACATGCTTTGCCACTTCCCAAGTGGGGCAGTGAGGGCCAGGCCAATGACCAGGTGGGAAAAGTCCTCCCTTACCTTATACTGTTCCACCAAGATGTCCCTGGCAGTGTTGTAAATCATCGAATGCAGGGAGTTGGAGTACAGAGCCAGAGTGTAATCATAGTCAAAACCATAGATCTCAATGTCAGCCAGACACACTTCGTTGTTGGCGTAGATGGTGGAAGGGTTCAGAAGATTGCACACGCCGGGGGGGAGCAGATCTGAAAGTCCAACATATGGGATAGACAGGAGAAGTTAGTGCCCAAGAAGGCATGCCCAATCCTGAGCCATGGTAGAAGGTGACAGCAGAGAGCGAGTCCGTGGGGTGACAAATACTTTGGGGTTTGCTCCTAGGACCAGCAAAGTAAACTGCTAGGTGATGAATGGATTAGTAAATCTTAGGCATTTCTAACTGCATAGCCCTAAGCTCTACCAGAGGCCTTCACTTTTACCTCTAAGGCTCCTTGTGGCCCTAAAACTCAACACTTCACGGTAGTACAATATTTCTCTAGTAAGTGGTGCCCCGTGTGCTTTTAGTTCTTGTTGAATGGGAAAAAAGAGGTGCCACGTTCACGGCACAAAGTTAAGTCTTCAGTGCCAAGACCCCTCCCAACATAAGAGGCTGAAGTAATTAACTGCAGAGTAGAAGGGGCTCCAATCATGGCAGTACCATCACTGGTGCTTCCCAAGCATTTGTATCACACTCTGCAAGCTTTTCACCATATCCCACTTCTTATCACCATATCCCATCATGCAATTCCTAAGGTCTAGCACTGCAAACTCACCCAATCCTCCTATCTTTTGTTAAAAATTCCTGCAACCTGAAAATGCAATGCATTTGTACTGGTACCCACTTTCCTGAAAGTTTCTTCTTGATGGAAACGGACACTGCATCATTCCTACAGTGAATAACTTCTCCCTATCCTCTTCTTTTAAGCCTCAGAAAAATATCAGTTTGATACAAACACAGACTTTCAGGAGAGCCAACATCGAGATAGACAGACAGCAAGAACCAGGAGGAATCAGAGAAACAATTGTCCTCCACAGAAAGTCACCCCTGGCTTTCTCCGGCACCAAACAACCGACCGCCCCCCCTCCCCAGAAACACTTCCTCTAAGAGTGCTCAAGGGCTTTCTTTATAGTGAGGATAGAATGTCAGCTATTTGCCGGCCAGTTTTGTGTTTGATTTGTCTGGAAAAAAAATCACAGTTGCTAAATATTAAACATGTAATCGGATATTCTTCCTGACATGTTTTCAGGACCCAGAGTTAGCAGCTAAACTCAAAACAGGCAAGTTGCCGATTTTTACTGATTCAAACTAGACTGATAGGTGAGTGATTCTAGTCTCAACATGAAGTTGAGATACTCTCACTTTTGCCACAGAAGCCAGAGAAGAACCCCAAGATGGAGGTGTTTATACACTCAGCTTCTTTCAGTAAGGAAATCATGAAATCATTTCTAACTGATCTGCCTGCAAAGGGACTCCATGTGGTTTCTGCAACTGCAAGCCTGGGGTCTGAGTTCCCTGAACGATGTGCAGAGTGAGGAGGCAGCGAAGCCTCTCAGTCAAGAAGGCCAAACCACATAACAGCCTCTCAAGAGTGGGCAGGAGAAATTTCTGGAAGCATTCCTAATTCTCCTTCTCTGTGGGCCTTCTTCCGCTACTGTCCCTCTCCGAAACAGAGTTGGAGCCAGAGAGACGAGTTAGAGTCAGACTGAGAAGACAGGAGAAGAAGGGACTCTGCTCCTCTACCTCAGATCTGCTGCTGACAGCAAGCATGTATATTCTTTAATTATTCTCATATACATTATAGGCTTATTTTTGAGAAATATATTCAGCCGACCTGGTCAATCCCTTGCATTAAGGGGCTCTCCTTTGTCTAGGGCCCTCAAGAAATTAAGTTGCAGTGAATAGAATTTCAAAAGTAACTTGGATCCTAGATGCCCAAATATAGGGTGGCCCTAAATAAGGGAGGCAGAATCAGGCACCCCAAAGCCCAGCAGAAAGGTAGAGCCATCAGTCAAGTACAGATTACTCAGGATGGGGGAGATCTGTCTATGATAGGCCCACTAGGAAGAAGTGATCCCAAGGAAGGCCTTTTCCTTTCAGTCTCTACTCGCAAAACTAGCAAAGTGAACTTGAGTCAAGTCACTTAACTCCTCTTCTTGCCTTGAATTTCTTCCCCAGGAAAATGAGGGTGCTAGAACGGACTATCTTCAAAGGTCCTTGTGGTGGCAGAGATGGTGTTATCCAATTCCAACTAGATTCTCAGCTTCCAGTTGCCAAACCTAGAGCTTTCTATAGTCACAACCATGGTAAATCAATTCATTGTGCTAGGATTTATTGACCTGCTTAGCTCATACCTTTCTCTTTCCCCAGGGTGCTGATAAAAAGTCACTATATTAAAAAACAAAATTAGATAAGACAGTTGGCAGCAGAGGAGATTGGTTGGAAACATCAGGAAGCCCTGGTTCAATTAATGCCTCTCGTCTCATGCTGGCCCTGTAACTCTTGGGGTAGTCATTTTACTTTTCTGAGACTGAAGATAGAAGCAGATCATTGTTCTGCATTGGTATGAGGGATTCCTTACCAGAAGGTAGCAAAAGAGCCAAATTCAGCCAGAGTCTTTTTTTTTTTTAATAATGGTTTTATAACTTTTGATAAAATAAGCGAAATAAAATAAAAACAAATGTATTACATTTTATTTACAAATGTAAAAACTGGGCTGTACCAAAAGCAGCAGTAGGCCAAATGTGTGCCCCAATTTTGTTGTACTCTACATACCAATAAAAAAAGTTGTTCAAAAAAGATTTGTCAATCATTTTCAACTGAGAATAGGAAAATGAATCTCTACGGCTTCCTTTCAAAATGGGTCTTTCTTCTTATTTATAGAATTAAATCCACTTTTCCTATTGAACTGAGTCAAAGACATTGTTCTTCATTGTTTAACCTGTCTCCATCTTTGGAACATGTACTGGTGGGTATATGTTATAGAGAAGGAAATAGAGATTTCATTTTGAAGTTTGAAGTTTTCCTGAAATATCTTCTCAATTAGGAAAGTTGTGGGTAAGGGTGTAGGGCTCTCTCTACATGAGTGAAAACCAATGAGCAGTTTGTTCCACCAGCCTCCAGCAAAATGCCTGAGAGAACAAGCTCCCATTTTTCCCCCTAATCTGCTTTCCAAACCACTTGGTCATATGCCAGTACAAAGCCCACACAACTAACTTCTTACGAGAGGATCATTCTGAAGGCCTCCCAGTAGGGTTCAGAATGTTCTCGAAGTTGAGCAGCAAGAAGCCTCCAGCACAGAAAAGTGCCAATGGAGTGCAGCCACTCTGGCTTTCTTCTGTATCCTTGTCTTCTACACCCATGGCCTGTCAGAGCCCATGGAAGCAAAAGAGAGACGAACGACCTTTGGTGGAAAGAGAACAGGTCAATTAAGTCTGAACTTTTTGGAAGGCATGCCTCTCCCTCCTTGGGAAGGCAGAGTAGGATTACAAAGGGAACACAATTTTTAAAATGTTTTAAAAACAAGTTTCTGGAGCCTAGGTTAAGAACCCCTGAAGGAGAGGGACAGTATTGTCAGGGTGCTCCACACTCAGACTTCCCCTGAGAATTATTGGGGAATACAGAACAAGAGTGAGTTTACAGATTATTTCAAAGAGATTAATTAGAGATTATTTTAAAATCTTTCCGAGCTTTTTCCCATCTGTCAAATGAAGATGATGCCATAGTGCTCACCCACAGGGCAGCGTCAAGGAACAGGTAGGTTTTCGCATGTTCCCAACCCAGAATTGTAAAGCTCTCCTCACCAAAGCCAAACAGTATTTTCATAGAGTACACTCTAGTTGAGCACTTTGCCTGCAGTATTTCGTTTGTGCCCTAACGAGGTGGGCTGATTTCTTGAGCATTTGACACTGCAGACCCCCTCTCTTCTTTTGCTCCCTTCCTTCCTCTCTGGCCATTCGTCATCACTCTTCCTTTTATTTTCAGGAATGACTTAGCCACCCTTACACAGCTATCCCCAGCATTCTCTTGTGGGTCTTCTCTTTCCTCTCTCCATTTCTTCTCTCTTCGATCTCAGCACCTCCCTTGGATCTACCTCTAATAGATGACTCCCAGATCAAATTAACCAACCTTAATCTCTTGAACTCACATCAAGTGCTTAGATCTCCAAGTGATCTCCTTGGGGTAGCTCAAATTCAATATGGCCCTGACCAGAGCTACCTTCCCCCTCAGACTCCTCCCAAGGCATCCAGGTTTAAGTATGGATGGATCTTCAATTGGTCAGCCTCCTTCACCCCCCTTTTTCAGGCAGTTTCTAAGTCTTGTCAATGCAGCCTCCACAACATGACATCTGTTCCGTTCTCTCTTCCACGGCCAGGGTCCTGGATAAGGCCATTAGCCCCAACGGACTACTGCAGTGGTCAGATCAGTCTCTTGGCATCTAGGCTGTCCCTAGATCACTTCATCTCCCATACAGCTAGCCAAATGATATCCCTAAAGCACACGTGTAACCTGGAATGTTATTCCTCTGCCTAAGGAACTTCAGTGGCTCCCTATTGCTTCTAGGATCAAACGCAAATTTCCTGATCAGATTTTTCCAAACCGTTCACAATCACGTTCCCGGATACCTTTCCAGGCTTCGCCCATTTCTCTCCTTCACACCCTGGACATTCTAGTCAGCCACAAACGACCCTTGATTTCCTGCTCTGACTTTCACAGGCTAGACCCTGAACAGTCTCCCTGAAAACTCCCTCCTTGGAGTCCCTGATGAGGCTTCACAGCAAAGTTCAAGTACCACCTCTTACAGAGAGTCCAACTTCTCCAGGCAGAGATGAAGTGTCCAGTGTCACTTGGTGTGGGAGGCAGGATTTGTATTCAGTCTTCCTGATTCCAAGTCCAATATCCTCCTCACTGTGTTATCTAATCTTTTCCCTTTCTTCTCCACAACTGCTTTGGGGGAAGTTTATGTTGAGTTGTGTGTGGGTATATGCTGTCTTTCTCCAACAGAACTTAAGCTCCTTGAGGGTAGCTACTGCTTTTTGTTGATGTGAATCAGTGATTAGGCATGGGACTAGCACATGGTATGGACTTAATAAATGCTTCTTGTTGTAACAGTGGTAGGCGCTGGTTATTCTACTCATTTTATAGTTGAGGAAACTGAGCTTTAGAGGTAGAGTAAGTTACTTGTTCAAGGCCACACACTTCCTAAGGGGCAGAGGTGGGGTATGAAGCTAAGCCTCGAAGGCCATCATGCAGCAAGGTCAAAGGAGCACTAATGACCAAACTGGTGTCCCTCCCTGGTAGCTACACAATGTCCAAAGAACTACCCGAGGACCAGAAGGCAAGGGCAAACTCACTGGCACATTTAAGCCCTGGGACAAGGGAGGAAGGCTTCCGATCCCTCCCACAGGATTGGGGTGAGGGTCACAGAAATAGATGTTGAGAGTATGTAGGGCTTGGAAGTGCTTGAGTGTTGTGATGGTTGTTATTATGGGGCCCCTCCTATTTCAATGGTGAAAAACAGGCTCAAGAGCTATCAATTCCTTCCTTTCAATGCAGCCACATTATAAGGCCTTCTCCCCACAGACCTCTCCAGTGTCCCCCGCAAAGACACAGAAAAGATCTTAAAAGGCTAACGGACTCAGGAACTTGGTTTAAATCCTGCACAAATATCCAGGATCCTTCCTAAGAGGATGGATTTCAGAATGTTTTGGGTACGATGAACAACTAAGGAAAAAGTAGGCATCCTAGGAGGAGCACTAAATTACAAGTAACTCTTACAAGTAAGATTATTGGCTGGTGTCTGTTTTAGCTGACTCACAGGTGGAATTGTGTTCTGACCATTTACCAACCCTTTCTCTAAAACAACCAACCTAAATCATCAGGGGAAAAACAAAAAGAAAACAAAGACGGGCTGGAAAGGCCAAATCTTTCCGGGCTGTGATGATTCAGGAGAAAAAGAGGCTTTCCCACTTCTAGGCAGTTTCCAGAGTCTCCTGCTCCAACACGAAGGTAAGCAGTGGTTTACTCTGTCTCACATGCGCCTCTGGCTGCCAAGCCGACCTCAAAGAGGCTTTTAGAGCACCGGCAGAGGTGCTGAGGAGTGCTTCGTGAAGTCCATTCGGGAGTCTTCTTTGTGGGAGGCCCATTGGATTCACTTTTCAGTGCGATTTTATGTTTAAGAAATGCTCACTGATTGTGTGGGGAGAGAAGCCCCGGCCTTCAAACGCTATCTGTGGCCCCTAAATGTGGAAGCTGACAATTTAGTCTGGGTTCATCAACTGTCATTTCAGAGGAAGCGATGGCTCCAAACCTGGATACTCCCCAAGCATTTAGTTCCCCCTAGCTCATCCTGAACTGAAGACATTCCGCAGGGGGAAAGACCAACCCCCAACCTCCACTCCACGCAACAAGGCCAGCTCAACCAGAGCACTAGGCCTCCCCAAGAGCCTAGCCACTGGGGCTGGTGCACGCAGGCTCCTGGCCAGGATTTCCCGCCTCAGGTAGTGGAGGAAAAGAGGGCAGGTGGGTTTCCTGGCGCTGGGAGCAGAGCCGCACTGGCTCCTTTTCCATCACTTTCTATCTGCGGGAAGCCTGGACCAAAGCTGGCTGCCTCTCCTGGGCCTGGAGGGGTCAAAGGTCCCACTCCAGCTCTAAGTCTCTGCCCCTGTACGGGATCATAGGGGGACACGGTTTGTAATATCAATGAAGTCCCAGCTCCCCCTCCCCGAATCAATGGGGAGGGGTCCCAAGGCCCAAGACTTTCTCTTTGCCCAGGACTAGACTGGAAACAAGGAAGGAGTGGAGGAAGGTCCCCGGGGGCCAGGCCGGGGCGGTGGGAACGTCACTCGAGCCCTCCTCCCCCTACAGAAGTCCTACTTTGTTTGGCTGGGGGGAGGGGGAGAAGAAAGGAAAGAAGGGAGAGAAGGGGGGGTCGGAGGGGCAAAAGAGGAGGTGAGTAGCGGGAGAAGAGGGAAGCAGGGGAGTGCAGGGGGGGCCCCGCGCCCCACGCTCACCCTGGACCAGGCGTTTCATCTCGTTGTAGCGCGCCCACAGGAAGCTCTTGTTGTCCAGCCGGGAGCCGGCGGGCGGGGGGGCGACCCGCTGCGGTTGCTCTGCGGCTTTGAGGGGCCGGCGGCGGCCTTGAGGCTCGGTGCCCCCCGCGGCCGGTCCCCCGGCCCCCGCGCAAGTCCCCCCAGCCCCGCAGCGGGCGCTGAACGCTGCGCGCACCCCAAAGCGGCCCCACAGAGTCTGAGGAACCGCGGCCATGACGCCCGCTCACCCAGGCCAGCCGCACCGAGGGTCGGTACTGGTCAGTCCCGACCGAGCGCCGCGCGCCCGCTCGGGCCACCACGCCCCCAGCTCGCCCGAGCCTGGCCCAGCCCCCCGAGATCTCTCAGCCAATGAACGAGCTCCGCGGCCAGGCCACGCCCCGGACGGCCTCGCCCCCTCCCCGCTGCCCGAGTTGGCACTCCGAGAGGCCGCCACTTCGGACGTCCCTAAGGCTCCGGCCGAAGAGCTCCGCCTCTGAGGCTAAGTTCCGCCCCTGGAGCTCCCATTAACCAATGGGGGGACGCGGAGGGAAGCCGCTGCTCCGATGATTGGCCGGCTCTCCGCAGCGTCTTCGGGTTTTGTCACGCCTCCCGGCCGCCGAGGTGGTACGTGCGAAGTGTGAGCTGCCATCCTCCATCCTCCTCCAGCCAGTTCCCCGGAGTAATCTCCTGCACGTGTGTTTCGCAGCGCCCCGCCCCGCGCACGGGCACCCTGGCTCGGGGAGCCCCAGGCTGTGCAATCGGAGGCACCCAAGCGCGGAAGAAAGAATGGGAGGGCCCAGATGCCAGTCCGCTCAGCCTGGCCCGGACTGACTTGGCTTGGCGTGAACATTGCCCTGCCCCTCGGGGGACACAGGCCGCGCCATCTGTCAGAGTCCTCCGAACCTGGAGCCGAGCTCTGTGGTTCGTGCTAGAGATCCAAAAGAAATCTAAGAACACTCTGCCCTCTAGGAGCTCAAAATCTGAGATTACCGGAGCCCCTCAAAGTTAGGAGAGAGTCTGTGGGTGCTCCCCGCCCTCCCACTCAGCTCCCGGAAAAGTTCTGGGCTCCCCCAAACCGAGATCCCCCGCCCCTTCACTTTCTTTCTTTGGGGTTCTTGGGCCCGCCCTCTTTCAAATCACGCCCGGAACAAATTTCGGCATAACTCGTGCCTAGGGTTTCTGTTGAGAGAGCAGCTCGAACCATTCTTGTGGAAAAGATGGCTAGCTGCGCTCCAGACAAAGAACAATGGCATGGACTCAAGCCTGCTTGGAGCGCTGGAGGGGTGGGGGGGCCTTAGGTGTAGGTGGCGGGAGTCCCCATGGGCCATGTCAGCAGCAGGACTCCGAACTTTTCATCAGGGCCCCGGGTGAGAGGCAGAAATGATCACGGCTGGCACGGTCGTCCAGTTTTTAGTTGGCCCCGAGCTGCCAGGGGATGGCAAACACACTTCATAACAAAGTCAGGATCCCAGAACACTCAGAACTTCGGGCTGAATGGAATAAAATGAAGATCCAGGGGGATACGTGTGAAATCTTTGTACCTGGTTAATTCCTTCACAAGTACAGGCAAGAAAAGGCTCCAGTTCGAACACCAATTGGGCATTTCGCTCTGTGGTGTCCGGAAAAGGCTTAATAACTTGATTTCTCCCCCTCCTCGGAAAATATAAGTACATCACTTTATGATCAATTTTTACCAATATAAAGAAGTGTAGCCCACAATTTCTAATAATAATAAAATATGCACCATTCTTTAATGTAAATTCCATATCTTCAAATGATTCTCTCATAAAACACTTTCTGATTTTTTATTTATTATTATTATTATTATTATTATAGCTTTATTGACAAAACATATGCGTGGGTAATTTTTCAACATTGACCCTTGCCAAACCTTCTGTTCCAACTTTTCTCCTCCTTCCCCCCACCCTCTCCCCTAGATGGAGGTAGTCATGTTAAAGATGTTAGAGTATATGTTAAATGCAAAATGTGTGTACATATTTATACCGTTATCTTGCTGCACAAGGAAAATCGGATCTAGAAAGAAAGAAAAAAACCTGGGAAGGAAAACAAAAAGGCAATCAAACTAACAGAAAGAGTGAAAATGCTAGGTTGTAGTCCACACTCAGTTCCCACAGTCCTCTCTCAGTGTAGCTGATTCTCTTCATCACTGAACAATTGGAACTGATTTGGTTCATCTCATTGTTGAAGAGGGCCACGGCCATCAAAATTGATCCTCATACAGTATTGTTGTTGAAGTATACAATGATCTCCTGGTCCTGCTCATTTCACTCAGCATCAGTTGATGTAAGTCTCTCCAGGCCTTTCTGAAATCATCCTGCTGGTCATTTCTTACAGAACAATAATATTCCATAATATTCATATGCCACAATTTATTCAGCTGATGGGCATCCACTCAGTTTCCAGTTTCTGCCCACTACAGAGAGGGCCGCCACAAACATTTTGGCACATGAGCTATGAGCCTGCATCCACTAGCGCCCAGTGGCTATGCTCTTGGGGAGGGGTAGTGCTCTGGTTTTGACACACTTTCCCTTCTTTAAGATCTCTTTGGGATATAAGCCCAGTAGGAGCACTGCTGGGTCAAAGGGTATACACAGTTTTCTAACTTTTGGGGCATAATTCCAAATTCTATTCGTTCACAACTCCACCAACAATGTAACTAGTTTTCCCACATCCTCCAACATTCATCATCATCTTTTCCTGTCATCTTATCCGATCTGAGAAGTGTGTACACTTTCTGATTTTTTGCAGAACTCTTGTATGCCAATCTGTGCTGAGAAGTCAATCATGATTGGAGAAATGGAGTTGCATCCCAAACTGCTAAGTCTTTTTCTCATTACATTTATTGTTATTAAATCTGCTAGTGATATAAACTCAACTATTTCTCACCCTGTTATAAATTATATTTGTTAAACTGAAACGTCTTACA
The DNA here is from genome assembly GCF_048593235.1 of Sminthopsis crassicaudata. Classification (NCBI taxonomy): domain Eukaryota; kingdom Metazoa; phylum Chordata; class Mammalia; order Dasyuromorphia; family Dasyuridae; genus Sminthopsis; species Sminthopsis crassicaudata. The sequence continues at coordinate 81,841,834 of NC_133623.1, read as the reverse complement.
GCTTCAGCTCTACTGACTACAATAGTGCTATGGTTTTAGCCTTCTGGAGGGATTGGAACATTGAGTCTACATTGGGATTTACAAAAACCCTAAAATCATTCAAATGAATTTCATCTTTTTTTTTAATTATAGCTTTTTATTTTCAAAATATATACATGGATGATTTTTGACATTCACCTCTACAAAACCTATGTTCTAATTTTTTCCCCTCCCTTCCTTGTGGAAAGTCATTACATGTTAAACTTGTGCAATTCCTCTATACATATTTCCACAAATATCATGCTGCACAAGAAAAATCAGATCCAAAAAAAAATGGAAAGAAAACAAAATATAAGCAAACAACAACAAAAAGAGTGAAAATATAATGTTGTGGTCCACATTCAGTTCCCACTGTTCTCTCTGAGTGTAATGGCTCTCTTCATCACAAGATCATTAGAAGTGGTCTGACTCACCTCAATGCTGAAGAGAGCCATGTCCATCAGAATTGATCATCATGTAGTCTTGCTGTTGCTATATATAATTGATGAGGTAACAGGGAACCAAATAATTGAGGTAAATACCTAATAGTGAGGTATATACCACAATAGGATTAATTGAGGTCTAGTGGCCGGATTGGGGTACAGGGAGTCACATGGAACTCCCCTGCAACCCCTTAGGATTCAGCGCAAGGATACAGAGTTAAATCAGGTTAAGTGGCGGCGAGAATCCCCTGTAAATGAATTTACAGGCTGGAAAACCTAGATAGGTAAAAATAAAGTTTGGAAGCAAGGTTAAAGTCTGGTTAGTAAAAGGCATTAGATAGAGGAAGAAATATGCCGAAAGCGGCGGGACAGAGAGTCTCTGATGCAAAGCATCTTGCCTGGCATCTTTCAACTCTCTGACAAAGGATGATTCCACCTCGGCTGTTTTATCTGCTTCAAGAAGCCTATGGGCAGTGGCCAAATTCTTGGCCGGCTTTTCATATAAGGAAGAAACTGTTTTGGAGAAACCTGAGCAGATAGTTGGGGGTTGGGTTATCTGAGCAGATCATTAGAACGGGGGCTGAACACCCAAGCCAGCTCAGATCCGGTGAGGGAGCTGGGTACAAGCCCAAACCTTGGGGTTTTGACCAGATCTTGTAAATCAAAGGTCAGTGCCAAAGGAAGTTGGAAATCAATCTCAAAGGGGCTACTGCCCTCATCATAATGATCTCCTGGTCCTGCTCATTTCACTTTGCATCAGTTCATGTAGGTCTCTCCAGGCCTTTCTGAAATCATCCTGTTGGTCATTTCTTATAGAACAATAATATTCTATAACATTCATATGCCATAACTAATTTAACCATTCTCCATTTGATGAATTTCATCTTTTTAAATTGGGCTTAATGACAATTTTTTCCACTATCCACCCAAGGTGATGTGAGTTCTTCATAAGGCCACCTCCATAATTCCAATAAATCAAAATAATTTAAAATACTTTCATTGACTGAGTGAAATGTATAGAAATAAGAACCATTTCCCAATTGATAAATGGTCAAATGATATAAACAGGTAGGTTTTTGTTTTTTGTTTTTTGTTTTGTTTTGTTTTTGTGTTTTTGCTGCCCTACACTTCCCACTCAGGTCCTGTAAACATTGGGATTAAGTGACTTGCCCAGGGTCACACAGCTAGAAAGTGTTAAGTGTCTGAGGCCAGATTTAAACTCAGATTCTCCTGACTTCAGGGCTGTTACTCTATTCACTGCACCACCTAGCTGCCCCTAAACAGGCAGTTTTCAAAGAATCCAAGGCTATCTGTACTCATAGGAAAACATGTTCTAAATCATTATTGGTTCCAGAAATGCAAATTAAAATGACTCTGAGGTATCATCTCATTCCTATGATAAGATTGGCTAATATGACAAAAAAGGGAAAATGATAAATGTTGGAGGGGATATGGGAAAACTGGGACACCATTGGTGGAGTTATTCTGGGGAGCAGTTTGGAACTTTTTTCGGAACTATAATCAAAGAGCTGTGTTTTCCCTTTGATCCAGCAATACTATTACTAGGTCTGTATCTCAAAAGAGATTTTAAAAAGGAAAAAAAACCCTCCATGTGCAAAAATATTCATAACAGCTTTTTTGTGGCAGCTAAGAATTGGAAATTGAAGGGATGTCTGTGGCTGAACAAGTTGTGGTATATAATTATGCTGGAATTCTATTGCACTATAACGAAAGCTTTCATTGTTGTTTCTATCAAGTAAAAGAAGTCCATATGTTCACTTCTATTTTCTAGTAACATTTATGGGAAGAGCGTTAACTTGATTGTTTTCATTAAATGGATTCTCTTTAAACTTATCTGATGATTGAACATTCAGTTCAAAATTCATGTTTTAGTGCCAGTTTTTGAATTTTCCAAGGTTCCAAGATTAAGTTTTGCACTTTCTAGATGTTAGGCGATCCTTATCACAATACAGTTAAAGGAAAGGAAAATTATTCAAGCCTGTTAATCATTAAAGCAAAGACTAGCTGGAAATTAAAGTTAGTTTATCTCTGTGCCAAACACAAGAAGGAGAATTGGTAGGAGGTGGGTGCCGTCCAGCAGTCACTGTTCCTGAACCCTGTCCATTTCAGGCCCAACATGTACCGACTTTAATAATTTCACGTAGAAGTTCTTTAGCTGTGGTTATAAGCAAAGTTTGACTTTTTATTATCTTGGTGAGAAATAGAATCAATTTTCATCTAGAAAGATTTTAAACTGATTAACTTGTTTCATTTCAGATATTGAATCCTCAAGAGATCATTGCAATTAATGACTCTAGCATGGCCAAATGATGATTTGGAGAAAATTTTCTAACAGCTAGGTAGCTATCCCAGACTGTATTAGCACCGTCCCAGCAAAATACAATTAAGTGCACTTTCAAATTATTATTAAAACCCCAATCACTTCAAGTAGACATTAATGTATTCGAGATACACTGGGCTAGGGTACAGCAATTTTTTTAAAGCAACAGGTAATATAACCAGTGTAGGAGCTGATTGCACTGTGCACTGACTGTTCCAACAATCAGCTTGGGAAAATTCTTGCAAATGTAACAATTTGCTAGTAGGAGCCTGTTTCTGCACATTATTAGTTTAACTACACAGCCAACTTCCCGTGAGTCAGCAGTGTGACGTGGCAGCCCAGAGAGCTAAGTGATCCTGCACTGTTGTGTTCATGAGCTTCCATGAATAAGTAGCTGACAGTCTGGATTCTGCTGGGGCCAAACCCCATCGGATCCACTGTGTTCAAGTAATGGGCACCACAGTTTAAAAGAGCCAATAAATGTTTAGCAG